>NW_026057582.1:97927489-98122329 GCF_023721935.1 Panthera uncia | reverse complement strand
AAAAAAAAAAAAAAAAAAAAAAAAAAAAAAAAAAGGAAAAGAAAAGAGAGAGAGAAAGAAAAGTAGTGGACAGGGGACAGCTGGCTGGCTCACTTGGTAGAGCATATGACTCTTGATCTTGGAGTTGTGAGTTCGAGCCCCGCATTAGATGTAGAGATTACTTAAAAATAAAATCTTAAAAAAAAAAAATGGAAAAAAGCAGCAGAAAATTTGGGAGAGCATCCCCGGAGAATGGGGAGGAGTGGAGAGGGGATTGATGCGTGTTCAGAAGTTCCCTTCAAACAGTCCCAAGATAAGCAGATAGCATGATGGGAAGCATGTACAGTACTATTTACTGTTAACTGCTTAGCTTCCTCAGGTGGCATATCTTTTCCCTAGTAACATATGATGTGAAGCATCTTTTCATATGCTTATATGCCATCTGTCTATCCCCTTTAATGAGGTGTCTGTTACTGTCTTTGGCCCACATTTTTTTTTTTTTTTTTTTTTTTTTTTATGTAGGCTTCATGTCCATTGTGGAGTCCAGCTCTGGGCTTGAGCTCATGACCATGAGCTCAAGACCTGAACTGAGATCAAGACAAAGACAAAGAGATCTTGACAGGCCACAAGGAGGGGCAAATTTAAAATGAACTTTTCCAGGACATCTGTGTGGCTCAGTCAGTTAAGTGTCTGACTTCAATTCAGGTCATGATCTCATGGCTCGTGAGTTCAAGCCCGGCCTTCGGCTCTGTGCTGACAGCTCAGAGCCTGGAGCCTGCTCCGGATTCTCTGTCTCCCTCTCTCTCTCTGCCCCTCCCCTGCTTGTGCTCTCTCTCTCTCTCTCTCTCAAAAATGAATAAATAAACTTAAAAAGTTGAAGAGAAAACATAGTTCAAATGCATTTTGTAAACTCTCATCCCTACATAAGTATAGAGAATTATAATATCTATTCTGTCAACACTAAATTTACTTCTTCTATCTTTCCCATCAGGAAGTTATATTGTAAGCCGATCCCAGACTTAAGCAAGAAATCAAACTTAGATCATCACTGTATTTTCCCAAAGACATTCTGAGCTTTTTCAAATGTTCACATTTTCCTTTTTGCTCTAGGTATGAGTGACTTCTAGCAACTGCTCAGAACTGTGAGTATGTTGACTATGGGGCACCTGCCAGGAATGAGGTTGGGCTCAGAATAGGTGCCATATAGGAGATAATACTTTGGTGTTAGCCAGGGAGACTAAGGACCCAAGCAGGTTTCCATGCAGAACCACACGGGTAGGGGGACAAAGCAGAGGGTGGTTGGGGAGAGCAAGATGGGGAGCGATTCCTCAGGGAGGGGTGGGGTGCATATATGGCTCCATGGTGGACACACAGGGGGACAGCAGGAGACTGAGATGGAAGGTCTTGTCATCAGGGACAAATATATGGTTTATCCTAAGGGCAAAAGAACATATGTAAGGATTTTTAAAAACACATTTAAAGTGTTCTAAAGGAATACTTGGGATTTTTTTTTTTTGTAGACAATATGAAAAAAAATAGAGAGGTAAAAAAGGAGGGGGAAATCATTTAGTGTTCTACTACATAAAGAAAAATCCTGTTAAGGTTCTACACTGTTGAAAGAGTCAGTGTCTGGTTTTCTTCTGGTGGCAATGTAGATAAGAGACCAAAGGGGAATTGAACATAAAGCAGTTGTTGCTAACACTTCTTTTTTTGTGTGCTGGAAGTTTGAGCAACTGCATATTATCTACAGAGCTCACAAGTAGGACTTCCAAGGTATCTAAGAGATCAGCCCCTTTAACTCCTATGGACCGTTCCGCCTCAATCTCCCCAATTAATCACAACCATCAAGCCATGCCTCAGAAACAATGTGGGCCTCTGGCCCTGCATCTCCAGATATCATTCCCATCCCTCCCAAAGCAGCTGAACCAACATCTTTTGAGGCGACCAAATGGTGGAGACATCACCGGCACATCCAGTGTCCACATTTGGATTTCAGCAACCTTCTCCTGACAGATTTCTTCAGAATATCCACATAGGGGCCTTCATTCACATGACGGGCTGAAGGGCTGCAGGGTGACATTCCCACCACCCACTTAGGAGAACATCTGGAGGAATGGGATAAAGGGCATTCTTGACACTTCTCGACGATAAAGACCACCAAGGGGCTAGGGAGTGTCCAGTGTGGCTTGAGGCCAGTCCAGTTCCTGGGTAAGGAGAGACTCAGTCTTCCACAGTGATGTGGGCATACATCTTACCTTCACATGGGGAAAATGATTTTCACTCTCCCTACCTTGCAGAGTTGTAGTGAAGATTGAGTGAACCTAGTGTTTTGGAACAATACAAAATGCTATGAATATGGAGAAAACTGGCTCCTTTTTGCCCCACTGCTGATGTAGGTGTTGAAATGTCATTTATACCCTGTACAAGTAGCTCCAGATATAGAGGCACCTGCATGGATACATGATAAGATAGATAGATAGATGGATAGATAGATAGATAGATTGAAAGGTAGGTTTATATATGGCTTTATGTATATATTTTTTATATTCATATTTATATGTAAAATTCTAACTTAGGGTAGGCAAAATCACTCTTTTAAACCCCAAGCATGCCTGTTCTTTTACCTAAACTAATAGGCTCCATCCCCACCTACCTTACACACTCTGTTGTTGATCTCCTAGCTCTCTGGGTGGCATTTCCATTGGGGGAAAAAAAGTGATGGAAGAATCCCCTTGAATTAGGACTCGAGATAAACAACAACAAAGAGGCTGGAGGGACTTTATCCAAACATATGACCCTTTGGGGCTCTGAAGCAGGCCATTTGGTGACTGGCATATGCAACATCCATTCCAAATCCCATGGGTGACCTTATTAGTAAGGGGGTGGGGTTGGGGGAGGTATGTAACCAGTATCAACCTCAAAACAAAATATTTGATCAAAGTCTTTTGTAATGATCTGTTATTTCCAGTCTTTTGACTCTGCCAGATAACCTACTCTCTCCAGATGGAGAAACACTTTTAGATTGTGACACATATCATTTTTAGTATGCCCACAATTGAGACCAAATATTTGTGTGAATGAGGGTAGGGATGAGTGTGGAGAGAACGTGCTGCATCTCCTAATGAATTGAATTCGACTAATGTATGCCAGCGCTTGTGCTGGGTACTGGAGATACCAAGATAAATGATATATCTGCTGCAAACATTCTAGTGATGCTTCTTGTATTGTTGGGAGGGTTTGGTTTTTGTTTTTGTTTTTGTTTTTGTTTTTGTTTTTGTTTTTTAGTATAACTGGGCCTGCTAAACACTCTACAAATTGCTACCCTGCCAAAATTGTGCCTGGGCTCAGACTATCTCGGTGATGGTGTTTCTCTTGTATGCCAAGGTATCTACTTCTTAGAAACCATCTTATTAAGTCCTACGTAACTTCTGGCTTCTATGCTGAAAAAGTCTTATTTGGGTTTGTTTGTTTTTTAACATTTTCAGCTTGTTTTAAGAAATTCTTCAACAGGAATTAGGCAGGTCAAGAACTGTGAAGAAACCCATCAGGAATGGCAGTGTGTAATAAGCGACAAAGGAGTTGGGATTTGATCCAGATCTTCTGTCTCCAAGCACAGTCTTCATTCTGTGGCACACAGTAGCCAACTTCAGGAGACCGGTTCTGATTGCATGACTACAGAGATTCAAGAGGCTCAAAATGAACCCTGCAACCGGTTTCGAACCCTGTGAGTTCTTTCTTAGCCTGGGTCTCACCTTATCCCAAAGGAATGTTCTTGTGATGAAGACAAGTTGAGAAGAAAGGCTGGCCCCAGCTCACGCATTACAGTCAAAACCATTTGTTTTGTTAACCTCATGTGAACATTACAAATGTGTGATGGAGCAGAGGCCACATCCTTCTATAGATTAGCAATTTCTTGAGTCAACATGGCCCCTTTACCTTGACCTTCAAAGGAAACACTTCAAAGGAAAAAGCCAAGGTCCTCTTCAGATGGTGGGAACTCTGAGGTGGCTCTTGCCTTTGAACTCAGAGGGCTTGGGTGTCAATGCCAACTGGTTTGATTTTGCTGTATGTGAGCATCTGTGTGGGTGGGTGAGTGGGTGCCTCTCTCTCTCAAATTCCTTATGTGTTGATGGTGTCCTTCTTTCAAATAATTTAAATGGGAAGTCCTGTGGAACAACATTCTATGGGAAAGTTTCCCACAGATGGGTTTCAGCAAATGAACTTGTGCTTTTATAGAGAGGGACCTCGTGTTTTCTGAGGACCATGTTTTAAACTACAGCAGTCAGGGAAGGAGTCTAATCCCTGGTATTAAAAAAATGTTGAGTCTGGGGGCACAAACAGCTCCATTTTCCTGTCTTTACGTCAGGGGCTCTAACACAGCCGACACCAGCCAAAGTGCCAGCACGTCCCCCACTCCTGTATAATCACGGGAATTCTGAATTTCATCTGGAGCTATAGTTGTGCCTCCTCGTCCTGCCTGTGCACTCAACTGGGGCCCTAGAAAGTTCTTGAAAAAGTTAATAGCATGGTGTAAATATAGCTGTTTTTATCATATTCAACAAGCAGTAAGATAGAAGAGAGGCAGTTAGGCCCACTGATAGTGTATCTAGTTTCTGTTGGGAGCCCCTCCCCATGGAAGGCAAGGCCTTGTGAAAAATAACAAACTTGCATTTGGATTTCTCTCTGCTCTTAATTAATTAAAACGTGGGATTGAAGTGGCAGCTACGACCTTGAGTTCCACAAGGCTTTATCAGCTGGTGAGAAGACCTCTTTTGCCAACAGCTAATCTGTGTGGAAGAATAGCTTGGCACAAAGGACAAGGAAATGGGCTTGGATTCACATAGCTAGTGCTTTAACTACTACTGCTTTTCAGAAGTTTGATGAGAAGGGGCGCCTGGATGGCTTAGTTGGTTGAGCATCTGACTTCAGCTCAGGTCATGATCTCATGGTTCGTGAGTTTGAGCCCCA
Source organism: Panthera uncia (assembly GCF_023721935.1). NCBI lineage: Eukaryota > Metazoa > Chordata > Mammalia > Carnivora > Felidae > Panthera > Panthera uncia. The sequence continues at coordinate 98,117,382 of NW_026057582.1, read as the reverse complement.
TGTTGGGGTTGCTGCTGTAAGTGCAGAACCTGCTTCGGGTCCTCTCTCTGCCCATCCCCTGGTCATGCTCTCTCTCTCAAAAATAAACATAAAAAAAATAATTTAAAACATTTTTTTTCAATGAGAATTGGCCCCTGTCCTCACTCTTCTCTTTTACAACAGTTGCTGATACTCTCCCTTGTTCCTTCTTCCAGATAACTTTTAGAATCCTTGAGGCAAATTCTAAGAAAATTCCTATTGGCATTGGATTAAATTTGTAAATTATTTTGGGAGGCATAAACAGCTTTGTGGCGTATGTTCCCTCTTATTGAGAAGGTTGATGCATCTCAACGATCAGTTTTTGCAACATCTTCTGTATGTAATCACATACAGGTCTCACTTGAATTATTGGAAGATGTGAGTGTGGCAGAAATGGCACTCTCCTATATTATTGGAAGAAGCATAAATTAGTGCAAATATTCCAGGAAGGTAATTTGGCAGGAAACATAAAAGATGTGGAGCTCTTTTCTAGGAATTTGACCTAAATTAACCATCAGGGCTGTGAAAGAGGGTTTAGGGGCAAGGATATGAATTGTGTTACTACTTATAATAGCCAGGAAAAAAGAAAGAAAGAAAGAAAGAAAGAAAGAAAGAAAGAAAGAAGAAAGAGAAGGAAAGAGAGAGAAAAGAAGGAATGAGGGAGGGAGGCAAGGAAGGAAGGAAAGAAGGAAGGAAGGAGGCAAGGAAGGAAGGAAGGAAGGAAGGAGGCTTGGAAGGAAGGAAGAAAAAGGGAAAAGGGAAACCTCTTAAGTGTCCAACATAGAGGTTAAATGGTTAAATTATGGTACATCCTTTTAATGGAATATTATGCAGCCATTAAAGTTCATATATGAGAGAACTTCATGACAAAGGAGATTATTCACAGTAAATAGTGAAAGAAAGAAAACGAGTTTCAAAATGGTATAACTGTGATCCTAATTCAGGAAGGAAAAAGCATATATGGATAAAAATGTTGAGGCATTCTCTCAGAACAGAAGTTTATGGATTTTTTTCTCAACATTTTCAAACACAGACAAATACTCTGTAGAAAAGAGAAAGCTTTCCTATGGCCTATAAAGTATTCCCAGGTGATTTATATTTCAATTGCTAATAGGTAGAATTGAGGGATCTGAACTTTGAACCTAAATTTTAATAAATGCATTGTTTGAAATATATACTTTTTAGTATAAACACACACCCTTCTGCTTCTATTTTTTGTAATACTTTCATTAAAAGAGATATCACTGTTTCTCAAATGCCTTTTTTAGTATCAAGATGACCTTGTTTTCCTTGTTAAACCTACTGTTGTACTCCATTGTATCAGGACATGCCCTTGTAATGACCCATCCATGCATTGCTGGAATAAAAGACCGATGTAGTCCTAGAGGGTGGTCACCGTGGACCGTGGACAAGTTACTCACACTCTGGACCTATTTCTTCACCCATAAAATGTTTCCTCACAGGATGTCATGAGGATTAACTAGTTAGTATATGTAAAGCACTCAGACTACTGGCTGACGTATTGGAAGGTCTGTATGAGGATTGGGTTATTGTCTTATTAAACGTTATTATTAGTTTATTTGGTATCTTCTTACAGTATATTTCCTTGTTTTTCATTTAAGATCTGTATTCCTAAGAGAGCTTGGCCTATAGGTTTTCTGTCTTTTTTTTTTTTTTTTTTTAATGATCTCTTGATCAGTTTGAAGTATCAAGGTTATGTAAGCTTTATGAAATGAACTGGGTAGCTGCCCATCTTTTGCAATGTTCTGGAACAATTTCTATCACTTACATTTACTTCAAAAAAGGAAATACCACCAGTCAATTATACCAAATGGTTAGCATGCCAAGTTATAGAACATGATCCAGCTGCTAATCATACCAGTATTCCCAGCTATGTTACAATTTGGGCCTAATAAATGCAAGTCATTTAATTATATCATTTTCAATTTAATGCCATAGACATTTATGAGATATATTGTTCAATGAGAAAAAGAACTTAGAGAACAGCCTGTGAAATATGACCCGGTTTTTCTTTACAATTCACTTACAGACTCGAATGTGTGGGTGTGAGCCTGAACCTGAAAGCTTAGTGGTCATTTCTAAGAAGGGCTAGTAATTAAGGTAATTTTAAAAATTGTTTTCTCCCTTTTTGTTCACCTGGGGTGGTTGTGTGTGTGTGTGTGTGTGTGTTTACATTGAATATGTATTATTCACGTAATCAAAAGCCAAAAAGACATTTTAAATCTCTATGCAAATTTATGGTTATCTACTCACTAGACAATGTTCTTGACCCTGCGGGGATGAAAAAGATCCGCGCAATCCAGTCCCTGCTGTCAGGAAGTCTGTAATCTACATCTGGATGAAGTGGAAACAGACGAGGATGACATAGTTGTACAGGAGTACAAGAGCCAAGAGCTGGAGGTGGGGTGACCGACCAGCCTTCTCAGTTTGCCTAGGATCCGGGGCTTTTCTGGGATACCGGGCTTCTCAGGGCTAGAACCCAGACAGTCCCAGGCAAACAGGGTGGTCACCCTGGCTGCAGGACCCTGTGGCCCAGCAATGCTGACCCAATGTCCATGTGCTTTCCTACCTTCTCCACCCTCCTGTGTAGGTCATTCCAGGCCCTGTGATTGAGCTCCCACCACTGGAAATGTGAGCGGAAGTGATGAGGCTGCTAAGAGTGGGCAAGCATTCTCCAGACCTCCCCTTTCACCTCCTCAGCCCTGGAAGCAGACACTTCTGAGATGGCAGAGTAGACAAACAGAAGCAGCTGGGACCCCTGAGTCACTGTTGGGGAAGAGTTACCAAGGTGAGCTGCCTGACTCACGTGAGACTGTGTGGCATGAGAGGCAAATAAGTGGGTCAAGCACCTGAGATTTCAGGACTGATTTGCCAAGGAGAGCTTGATGACATCCTGACATAAAATAAAGAGCAAAGGCAAGATATTAGGGAAGACTTCATAGGAGAAGCGACGTTTATACAAAGCATGAAAACTGGGTAAGATTTCCACATGCATGGTGGGCAAGGACAGTTCAGGCAGAAGCCAGAGGAGGTAGACAGGGCAGGGCAGGAAGTAGTTCAAGTGCAAGAAGGAAGGGTTCCTGTGCTGGGAGATCAGGTTCGAAAGGTTGGTTGTGCTATTTGAGGAAGGCCTCGCATTCTTCCCAGAAGTGTGAGCTTTATTCCAGAGGGAACAGACAGCAACTGGACATTGCGAGCCATGATGCGTCACAACCGGAAGAGTGCAAAGGAAAGTTTGGGCAGGGGTGACACCGGAGTGGAGCCGGGGGTGAGACCAGTTTGGAGGTGACGACAACTATCAATAGTCCAGCCTGGAAGGAATGAAGGCCTAACCTAGAGCAAGGGTTAGAGCAACATTTGGGAAACAGAAATTGATAGACTTGCTGGCTCCTAATTAGAAGGTCTCACAAAGGGAGAAAGAAGTTGAAAATGATGCTGAGTCTCCCTTCTGCTGATGCTGTTCCCAGAAATAGGGAAGCAAGGACAAGTAGCAAGCCTAGGAGGGAACATGACAAAAGTAGGTTGGGACATGTTAAAGCAGGAGAAGGGAGAGAAGAGGGTGATAGATGCTGAGAAAGAGGTCGCAGAAATGGGGAGAGAAGCAGGAGAGCACAACATTCAGAAATCCAAGGAGGAGAGAATTAAAAGGAAGGAAAAGCGGACAAGAGTGTCACAGCCAGTGGAGAGGTCTCAGCCAATGGACCAAGGACTGAGAAGGGACCGTTGACCGCTGCGTTGAGGAAGTTCTTCAGAAGGTCATTTCACAAGGTGGCTGATACAGAAGGCAAATAAAGATGATGATCGGTGATGAAAGTGTCATGAATGATAGGAACACGGGAATTCATGTTCAAGGCAGAAGCAGCTGGCTAGCCTGCTCCTTTAACTCAACAGGTAGTTTCGAGCTTCAACTATTTGTTAGGCCTGGTATCTGAAGAATGTAATGATGAGCAAGATGTGCTTGCTGCCTCAAGGAGCTTGTAATCCGTGGGGCAGAGAACAGACCAGGCAGTTTCAGTACCATCAGGTAAGTGCCAAGATGGGCTGTACAAGGTGCTCTGAGTGTACGTACAGGGGCCTGTTCTGGTTTCTGGGAGTGAGGGAAGGCTTCCTGGAGGAAGTGCTTTGAAAATCTGGTCTGTCAGGGTGTGAGCCAGGAAGTGTGGGGGTTGGTCAGCCAATGACACAGACAGAGGGGAGCAGGCAGAGACAGCGTTTCAGGCCATGGACAACAGGCGCAGAGGCCGGAAAAAGAGCAGCTGACGCTTTCCGGGAACTACACATAGTCTGGTCCTGGCTGGAGCTCGGTGCTAGGAAATGCAGAGGTGAGGAGGGGTGAGTTGTAAGCGTAGGGTCAGGAAGGACCATTTAAAGAAAGGAGAGGAACAAGGGAATAGCTTGAAGGTAATGGAACTAGGCTGGAGTGTGGCTCACTGAACAAGAAGAGGCCAGGGGAATGGGCAGGTTAAAGGAGAGCACATCGTGGGGTTGTGGGGAGACGAAGGGCTGGGCAGGGGAGAGAGGCAGACATGGGTTGGGGGGGGTGGGTCAAGGTGCAGTGTGGCAGCTGAGGACAGACTCTCGTCCTCCCTACAGGAGAGGAAATAAACAGTTCCCTGGGGTTAAGAGGATCCCTCCAGGGATGGTGGAGGGTGGATAAAAGGAGGAGTGTTGAAATAGCAGCTGCAGGGTCTGTGACAGGGCGCCAACTAGGACGCATTAAAGGCTTGCTGCAAAGTAGCAAGGCCCCAATATTTCCGAGGGCCTTTATCAGCTACAGGAAGTGAAGTTTGGTCTTTTCTCTAAATATTTATTAAATGTAAATGCTAGTACTCTTGAGATACCCCTCCCCACTGCCTGGGAAGGGAGAATCTGGTTTCCACTGGTGGTTTTCCTGTGTGCCCGGGAAGTTTCCCATTCCCTGCTCCGAGCCTCAGGGCCCTCCAGCTGGAGCTCAAGGCCTGCCCCGCCTACCTCCTGTCTGAGGGGACAGGCTGAGCCAGGCCTTCCCACAAGTGGGATCAAGGTGACCTTATCCGGGGTGCTCTGTGAGGCTGAGCTGCCCCCACTGGAGATGACTGTTCTCTTCCATTACAGTCACTACTTGGATCAACAGAGTGACTGGAAAAACAACTTTTAAAATGTAACCTTCCAGGAGATCAAGTCCCAGGTCAACAGTGACAGGCCACGTTGATAGGAGTTTCCCTGGATGTGATGAGATGAGAAGGCGCTTGCCCTCCGTGATCTTCCTCCCAAGAACATATAACCCTGCTGTAATCACAAGGAAAACATCAGACAAATCTTGGCAGAGGAGCATCCTGCAAAATACCTGATAGGTACTTCCCCCAAACTGACCTTGAGGTCAACAAAGACAAGGAAATTGAGAGACTGTCACAGCCAGAAGGAGCCTGAGGAGACATGAGAACTAAATGTGACATGGTGTTGGGTGGGATCCTGGGACAGGATCTTGGGTGCTGGCTTACTCTGCTGTTTCAGCCCTGGTCTCTCCAGTCCAATTTGAAGGTGTTCCCCACCTGCCTTGACCTCTCCTCCTCAGTCACAGCACAGTCTTCCACCTGCCACCCTGACACTAATTGTCCGGCCCCTGTGCTTCCTAGATCTGGAAGATTCCTTCTAGAGCAACCCCCATTTTATGTGATTTCCTTTTGTTTTAGAAAAGGTTTCTTTTCAGAAAAGTACAATGCATAATCTAGCACAACCACTTTTCCACGAAATGGGATGAGCAACTGTTGGTATTTTGTCATCTTTGCTTACTGAATTTTTCCTATGTGTATGCCTTTTAAAATTATACAATATGTGCTTAGATTCTTTCTTAAAAAGTAAAATATTGGGGTGCCTGGCAGGCTCAGTCAGTAGAGCATGTGACTCTTGGTCTCAGGCTCATGAGTTCGAACCCTGCATCAGGTATAGAGATTACTTACAAATAAAATCTTTTAAAAAGTGTAAAAACAGGAGCACTTGGGTGGCTCAGTCGGTACAGCTCTTGATTTCAGCTCAGGTCCTAATCTCACTGTTGGGGAGATCAAGTCCCACATCAGGCTCTTCAATAACATCAGGGAGCCTGCGTGGGATTCTCTCTCTCTCTCTCTCTCTCTCTCTCTCTCTCTCTCTCTTTCCATCCCTACCCCTCTCACACATGTACGCACATGCACACTCTCTCTCAAAATAAATAAATTTTAAAAAATAATAAAAAGATAAAAATAAAAAGTAAAATATTGCTGATAGAATTCTCCTGAGCCAACCTAAGTCTACTTTCCTTTTCCCTCTTTCTCCTAAACCAATCACCATCACTCACTATCACTGCTTTGATTTAGTCTTTTGGTTCTCTCTCATACACGCACATCCACAAACAATATAGGATTCTCTTTTGTGTGTGTGTTTTCATTTACATAAATGTTATCACATGCTGTGACTTTCCTTTTTTATTCAACATAATGATTTTGATCTACATCCATATTGAAACATATAAACCTAGCTTATCCCTTTTAAGCATGGTATATATTCCATCAAGTAAATAAAGTGAAAAAAGTAAAAGTAAATAAAAGCACATTTCACCTATCTATCCACTCTTGATTAAGATGTAGACAGGTTCCAGTTTTTCACCTCTGCCATGAATATGCTAACGCACGCCCCCTTCTGCACATTAGAAGAGTTTTCTGTTGGGTATTTAAAAGGACTGCAGAGTTCAATCTTTGTATGGCTGAGGGATGCTTTGATGAGCCCAGCTGCCTTTTCTTTTGGGATCATAGAGAAGGCCTCCAATAAAGAACACTCCTCTTCCCTACTCAAGTTTTGAATAAGCTGGAAATAAAGCACAGAGCCAATAAAGCCAATATGGCACTATTGTCGCTGATTGAGCCACAATGGAGGAGGGAATAGTGGAGAGCCACATGGGCCTGCTAAGGAAAGCCCATTCTCAAGCAGAGTACCACCCATCACAGACAGCTGGGACCAGGGCAGGATCCCCTCACACCTGTCTTCCCAGCCACCCAGGGGCCAACCCCAGAGGAGCACCAGAATGCATGACCCCTTAGAAGCAGCCTACCCTCAAGAGGATCAGAGCAGTCACTCCCCAGGCAGAGGAGAACCAAGAGGGTATTTCTAGAATAACAGGGGTGGAGTAAAAAAAGTTTCCCCTTAACATGGTCACAGGCCATTAGTCAGCCCTCGTTCATTTGGTGGCCCTTGTGTCAGGAGCACATGCTGGTCTAATCAGGTGTGGCCAAGGAAGGAAGTGTCTCTCCAGAGATAATATATGACCACCCTGCCCATACTAGGGGCTTTGGGTGAGGCGCCTTCCCTTAGAAGAGCTGTGACTGAGAAGGTACTACATGTGGGAACTGTATCACAAGCAGACTTCATGATACGCTCCTGATTTGTTCATTTCAGGGACAAGCTATAATGAATGTGTAATGAAACTTGTTTAGTTGAAGCTATTCAGAAATTACCTATCCAAGTACAGTATAGGCAAAGGTGAGCTTCGCCCAAACCCCAGAGCCCTACTTCACTTCCCGCCCTAGAAACAAGACCAAAAAAAGTGAATATATAGTTCTATACGTTGACATTTGAAGAATAATAACAGCGTCCTTTTACTGTCCTTTTACCTACTGTGTGCCAGGCATTATCCTAAGTGCATTATATAAAACAATCTGATCAGGAAGGTACTAATCACCCCATTTTGTAGATGAGGAAACTGAGACCCAGGTTAACTTTCCCAAGAAACAACCGCAGTGGGCAAGGGGAAGCCCAGAAAAGAAAGTGGGAGGTAAGGAAGGAAGTCGCTGAAGGAACGGAACAGTAGCAAAGGAGCACCAACCAGGGTTGAAAGGAGCCAGGCACCAAGTGCTGCCCTATCCCTATATGTATCATTTTGCCCTCCTTGGAATTCTATCTGTTACAATCTAGTTTTGTTCAGAGTGTTTCAGTTCACATTCTGAGTCCTTCAGGGGTAATGATCTCACACCTCATTTGGACAAGCAAAAAAGAGATTCTGTCACTGAGCTGAAACTGAGGCAAAGCCTATTTGTGATTTTCCCCTGCTCAGGCCTCTGGACAGCGGTTTTGAAGACAGAGTCTGGTTTCAGAAACTAATAAGTCCCAGATGAATTTAAGAAATAATTTCGGGTCACTCAACAATGATTCAAAGATGAGCACTTAAATTTTTTATAATTGTAAACATAACAATACATGTTTATTTTGAAAATTTTGGAAATCGCCAAAATGTATGAAGGAGAAAATTACAGTTGTTCCTATGGCCACAAGCAAGAAACAATCCTGCTAAAATCCTGCTGTGTTCCTTTCCTTGGTGGATGGGGGTATATGTGAATAATAAATGACATCAGACTGAGTGTACGTTTTAACTCTTTCTTTTTTCACCTAAAAATACACCATGAACACTTAGAATAAGAATGGCAATAACTCGTATTTGTTGTTTACTGCGTGCTGTACTTGGGTTATCTCATTTAATTAAACAGAGCCCCACGAACAGTTTCTGAGTTTATTCTAGTTTCATAGATGGAAAAGCTAGAGCTCAGAGAAGGCTGGTAAGGTCATAGTCTTTCTCAGGAATCCTTGTTGGTGCTGAGATTTATTTTTTTATATGTTTGTTAGCCACCTACATCTCATTTTATTTCCTATTTCTCAGCTGAGGAATTCATCTCTTTCTCATTGCTATTAGGAACTTTCTTGTATTTAGGATATTAATCTTTTTGCTCTCAAATAGTAGTTTTTCCTTTTGTCACTTGCCTTTTTAATTGTTTTTTTTTTTAATTTCAGCATACAGAAGTTTTTCATTTTTAAATACTCAAACTATCAATTTTCCTTTATGATTTCTTCCCTTTCTCTGCTTACAAGGGCCTTTTCCACCAAAATATCAAACAGGCTATATTTACTCTAGTTTTTGAAAGGTTTCTTTTTTTATATATATACTTAAATGTAGTACATCTGGAATTTATTTTATTCTGTATGTGAGGGTAAAGATATAACCAATAATTGTCCAAGCCCTGTTAATTGACTGTAATTTCCTCACTGATTTGAAATGCCGTATTTATCACATTATAAATTCTGACATATGCTGTGGTCTGTTTCTGGACTTCCCCATCTGGTGCTATGGCAAACTGTGTAGACTCTTTGCCAACCATTTTTTTTTTTTTCCTTCTAGGCACGCGACCAGACTGCATTTCCCAGGCTCCCTTGCAGTTAGTTATAGTCACATGATCAATGCCATCCAGACCTGGGAAAGGAATGTAAAGGGAAAGCAATGTGTGGCACCTCCAGAATTGCCAATAAAAATAAGACCTCACATAAGCAATTCTCCACCATCTTTCCCCTTCTCAGCTATCTCAGACTGAAAGGATCCCGAAGACAACTTTGGAAAGAAACCCTGTGTTGAGATGGGGGATCTATAAGGTGGAAGGAGCCTGGGCCCCTGAGTCTCTCTGAAAAAGAGCTGCTTGCCCATTTGAAATGCCCATTTTGGACTTCTGTGAATGAGAAATGAACTTCTATTTTGTCTAGCATTATATATTTGAGGGGCCATTTATTAGCCGTTACTTGTTCACTATTTTTGAACAATTTAAGAATCATTTTGGGGTGCCTGGGTGGCTCAGTCGGTTAAGTGTCCGACTTCAGCTCAGGTCACGATCTCGCGGTCTGTGAGTTCGAGCCCCACGTCGGGCTCTGGGCTGATGGCTTAGAGCCTGGAGCCTGCTTCCGATTCTGTGTCTCCCTCTCTCTCTGTCCCTCCCCCGTTCATGCTCTGTCTCTCTCTGTCTCAAAAATAAATAAAACGTTATAAAAAAATATTTAAAAAAAAGAATCATTTTGGTTATTCCCTTTCTAAATTGTGATTTTTATTGAAATTACATTAAACTTATAAGATAATATGGGAAGAATTGTCATTTATAGGATATTGAGTCTTCCAGTTCACAAATATTCTATGTTCTACATTTACTTACATATTGTTTTATATCCTTTATTAAATAGGGTGATTTTCTTCATATAGAGCCTGCCTATTATATACGTTTAAATGTTATTTTTGTAGGATTTTTTCTTTTATATTATACAAATTATTATTATTGGTGTGTTATAGAACTCCCTCTGGTATATCTTATATCTGGCCACCTTAATGACTTCTTAATTGATTTTTTGGTAGAATCTTTTGATCTACTCTAGATTAAAGGCTGGCAATTTTTTTTTTCAGTAAAGGGCAAATAGTAAATATTTTAGACTTTGTGAGAATACAACCTCTGTCAAAACTATGTTATTTCTCAGCCTTTTGGCTAAAATGAAGTGTAGCCTCTATCACAAATATTCAACTCTGCTGAATATCCAAAAATATTCAATAGCAGCCATTAGACAATATAGAAATGAAAGGGCATGGCTATGTTGCAATGAAACCTTATTTACAAAAGCAGTCCCCTGGATGGATTTGGCTTTTAGGCCATCTAAATAAATAATCATATTACTTGCAAATAACAATACACACTTTTTTCTGTTTTAAGATTTACAATATTATCTAGAACTTTTATACTATGTTATAAATATAAAAGCAGTGGTGATAGTATCCTATGTATTTCTTCCTTTAATGAGATTGCCTCCAGTGTCATGGTTAAGAATGGTGTTGCATGGCTATTGATTGGAAAAAGAGGTGTGTGTGAGTGTGTGTGTGTGTGTGTGTGTGTGTGTGTGATTTTATCGTTGTATTCTCTATCATTCTATACCAAGTTTATTGAAAGTTTAAAATAGGAAGGATATTGAGTCTTATGCCTTTTGATCATATGGTAAGATAATGTGACTTGTTTTTTGACCTATTCATGTATAATTTTCATTCCTGTATTTCCCTTTAGCAAACCATCCATGAATTCTTAGGTCCCATAATAAACATTGTGTATATTACTCTTTTAATACAGCTAGATAAAACTTTTGCATGTTTATTAACATGCAAAATTGGACTATAGATTTTTTAAAAATTATCTTTGTCAAATTTTTGTATTACAATCATGCTGATTTTTAAGTGAATTTTCAAATGTTTTCCTATTTCTTTTTCTCTGGAAAAATGTTATAACCTAGGGATTATTTTGATCCTTAAAAATTTGACAGATTGTCAATCTAGTATGCTTTGTTTGGGGTGGTAATCCTTTAGCAATATTTTTCCATTTCTTCCATAGTTTTTGATGCATTTAGGTTTCCTACTCCTAGGCTGGGTGAATATTTTAGAAGAGAGTTATTAGCATGTAAATGTCAAGCTAAAAGGAAAAAGAGTAAAATAGCAAATATTTTAGAAGACACTTGAAATATGGGGAAATTTTTATGAATGCAAGATATAAGAGGCTAGTATCTTCTTGAAAATAATTCTGTTTCCTTAATTTTGTTTGTCTCACATCAGGGCTATTGTAGTCCCTTTTGTTTTAAATGGCCCTGAATAATTCCTATCCATCAATGGCCCGTTTCCATAAATAAACCTCAATAGCCATAGTAGTTGAGATGAATTATTATGAAACTATACTGTTTGATGAGCAAAAAGATGAACCAAAGAAAGAAAAAGAAATCTTGAATGGAAATAGAAAAGAAAGAAAATTAATAAACTTACAGACAATAATAAAGTGTTTATGTCTCGAAGTCCTTTGACCCCTGTCATGTTCTGCGCTGAGCGTGGAGTCTGCTTACGATTCTTTCTCTCTCTCCCTCTGCCCCTTTCCCCCATTCGCTCTCTAAATAAATAAATAAATAAATAAATATTAAAATGGCATCTGGATTTTTTTTCCCTACAAGTCTCTGTATTATACTGTTTGTTTCACTAAACTTTTCTTCATTGATAGCATAATGCTAGCCTGATTGAGCCCAACCTTTGACTAATTTATAAAAATTCCAAAATTACATACTTCAAATTCTTAGGGTTGTCATCTGTTCTTGACTCTATTTGACAGAGAACTTGCAGAGAGAGACTGGGAATGAAAGCAAGGGAAAAATTAAAATAAAGTGACCATATATCCAGATTTAGTGGGGGTCCCTATTCATGTTGTTGGCTTGGCATGATTAATAGTCATACCTCCTTTTACTCTCCAAGTGTCTTTTTTTTTTTTTTTTGGATTAATTATATGGTCAGATGTGGTATGGCAACGTGGTAAGACAACAGACCTTTTCTAAATTGGAGACTGAGACCAAGTTACCAGGTTAGGTGTGTAAACTGTAAGCTGAAGAGGAAAGAGCCCACAAGGACAGCAGGTTCTTTGACACCTGTGATTAATCAGGAACTAACGCTTCCATTCACCACAGAGGTGCCGGAGGAAAAAGAAGCACTGTGGTAGAGAGAGCGAATGAGTCCACGGAGTCTGTGCTTCGAGATGTGTGAGGAATGGGAAATAGGTGTGAGGGGCTGGGAGTGTGGGTAAGGAGGGCACAGCACTAGGAGGTGGAAGGGTTGGGGTGGTAGCGAGTGAAAGAGCACAGTAGGAAACCAGAGAGAGAGAAACGTAAAGTGAAAGCACCAAATGGAAATTTCTCCCTAAGAGCTGGGTTCACATTTATTATTTCCCTGAGGGGAAAACTAACCTAAACTAAACCAAGAAACACCACAATGAGAGGCTAGACACTTTAGGAGACAGAGATACTGACAAAGAGTCTCTCTGTGTCCAAAATAGAGTCAGGCTCCTCCGTGTCCTCTTTCTCACTAGGCCCAACCTCACACTCCATCCTCGGCCTGCTTCTTCCAGTGTCAGCAAGAATCCTGCTGAGTCTTGTTGTGGAAATCCCCTGCTCTTGGTCTGATCAAATGCCTTATTTCCCCACCCTCCATGTCTTCTCACCCTGGTTTGCCTTCAGCAAAAATCCGTTAGGTCAGTTTAGCGGAGTACCCTACGACTCAGTAATTTTCTACCCGCCAACCTCCCCCATCCTGATTCTTGGCTGTAAATCTCCTACTTCTCCTTACTGTGTTAGGAGTTGAGCCCCATCTCTCTCCAACTGCAAAACCCCATTGTAGTAGCCCGCTTGAATAACGTCCTTCCTGCTGTCTTTAACAAGTGTCCTGAATAATTTCTTCTTGAAAAACCCCATGCTAAAATGTCACTTCTGTAGTGTGCAAGGCTATAGAAGAAAGGAAGAAGTGAGAAAATCACCATCATCATCCTCTGGCCCCAATCCTGCTACCACTGGCCAGCTTTAAGAAGGAGCCCAGCCTGACCATCCTTCTCCAAGCAAGTGTCTAAGCTGCCCTGAGCTTTCCTGGCTGTCCAGGCAGAGTTTCTACATCTAAATTCCTCTCTCATAAAATACTTAAGTATAAGTGCTTTATCTCTTCAACCTTCCAAGAGGAAGAGGAGAAGGTTTGTACTTCCCTGACTCTCCCAGCTCATCTGGGAAGAAGTCATCTCACTGCCTTGTATTCTGTGGATTTTGGCCGATGGCTAAATGCAGACTCCAAACATAACCAGAAACCATTACAAAGCCAAAATGGAATAGTAATATCTGGTACTAGACTATAAAATTCAAGACATTTGATCAAACTGAAATTGCATTTTCTTAGAGATGAGCATGAACATTTATATATCAAGATCACTACATTATTTATTAAGATTTTTAAAAGATTGAAACAACCTAAATGTGTAACAAAAAGAGGACTGGTTAAATAAATATATGGAAAAGCTGTATGATCAAATATTATGTAGTCACTAAAAAGCAAGATTTAGAAAAATGTGTATGGACAAAGGAACTAAGCCTGATATATTAAATGGAAAAAATCAGCTATCAAATGGTATACATAATAATTCTAGTTTTGTGAAAAATACTTATGTGTATGTATGTATGCATGCATACAAAAAATACTCTAAATATACATGCCAAAATGATCATGGCAAAATACCAGATGAGCTCTGAGTTTTCCTATATTTTTAATGTTTACATGTGTTTTACTTTAGCATGTGTTACTTTAGAAAGCAAGAGGGCTGCCTGGGTGGCTCAGTCGGCTAAGTGTCTGACTCTTGATTTCAGCTCAGATCATGATCTCACAGTCATGAGATGGAGCTCAGAGTCAGGCTCCTCCCTGAGTGTGAAGCCTGCTTGGGATTCTCTCTCCCTCTCTTCCTGCCCCTCCCCCCACTTGTGCACACGCTCTCTCTCTCTCTCTTTCTCTCAAAATAAATAAATAAATAAATAAACTTAAAAAAAAAGCATTCAAGAAAAAAAATAGTGCCTCTTCTTTATTCATTTGGATAGGGAATTTCTGAGATAAATCATTAAATCTAGTTTTTCTGTTGGTCTTTAAAAGTCACATACATCCTTGACAGTCAAGGATTTCTGTGTGAACTGGTCCAGGTCCAATGGAAGGCAATAAATGACACGGTCCATCGTTCTTAGCCGTGACACTGAATTTCCTTAAACGTATACCACTCACCAACCTGGGCACGTTGAAACAGGTGGATGGGGAGAAATGAACCACTCAAGGTGCTGAATTGCTGGTAGAGATGTTGCTTGAAGGTTGCCACTAAAGCCACAACCAGGCTCCTGTCTCTTTGGCCACAGCTCTTTAAGTATATCTGAAGGCATCAACAGGACCATTTGCCCAATTTATTTGGTATTCTCTGTAATACCCATTAAGACAGTTTCATAAAGCACCCCAAGATATTATTCTAAGCCTGTGTTTACTTTCTGTGGATTTCAAACCCTGGAATTAAATAGCATAGCCATTACAAGGAAAAGATAGAAAGCCACATGGAAACTTTATCTTGTACACTGACTAATGAATACTATATCTTCCACCTATTTGTACTGTTTTCCAATGCATATAAATATTGTTATGGTGAAATATAAAACACATTTTTCGATGGTAATAAATTCGTGGCAGTTTTTTGTTAAGTATTTCTCAATAGATTCTAACTGTAAATGTCCAGTGACTATCATTCGACACTCTTTGTGGTAAAATATGTTAAGAACCACTGCCTCAACCATTTGTGTTTCCAACTCAAGCTCCAAGTTCTTCAGGAAGTTTTGACTACTCCAGTTGACAGCGGCCATGCCTTCCCTGAAATTCCCTTTGTTGCACATGGTTCTATTCTGTTTTCTTTTTGTCTCAATGAAGGTCTTTTCTTCCCTTACATAGACTGGAGGCCCAATAAGGTCAGGGACCCTGTTTTCTGCGTCTTCATCTCTTCCGAAGCACATAGCCCAATGGGGACTCAATGAGTAGCGACTGACCGTCATTGCTCTAGGCTCCATTCAGTCACCTTATTACAGAATCTCCTCAACTTACAGAAAGTTTCCCTTCTAAAGGGCTATTTCTAAGGTGATTTTTGCAAGTCCAGAATTGGGGCATTTTCTTTATTCATTTGGGAAATTTGGACATTTCTAAGCAACATTAAATTCTACCTGTTGTGTTGGACAAAACGGTCATAACTTTCACTGTGGCTCAAGGCTCCACTCTTTTCCATGAAAGGCGACAGGTTTGTAAGTAGAGACCCTTCTGTGTAACGCAGGCCTCAGCCAGATTGCAGGCAAATGCTCTTATCTACATTTTGCTTCGTGTCTAAATCAAGATTGTACTCTTATTATTTCACTTAGAACTTTCTCTTACCATATGCTCTCTGGAAATTATTTTTCTCATTGTTCATAAATTCCAAGTTTGTTTACTCTAGAATACAGGAGAAGTAAAAATAGAATGTTAGGCTGTGAGGGGCAGCGTCTGCCTGAGCTGAGTTTTTTCTGGGGAGTGATAAATGATGCTCAGTTCCCTGTGGGTTAGAGGGCACCCAACTTCAAATAACTACAACATCCGATAACAAAGTTTTTCTCCATCATTTGCAATCCAAACACTAAGAACACAGCCCTGTGGACCCCTCATCCTTCATGTTCAATTGTAAATCCTGATTAAATAGCTTGCAGGTGTCAGGATTAAAGTATATGCAGTGGGAGCCTAAACAGAGGGCCAGCTGGGTTCCTCATTTGCCAGTTGCAGTTTCTTCTTTGTTTTGAAACTGTTGACAGTACAACTAAAAATGTTCCTTAGGGCCCAGGCTGAGTTAAATAACAAGCAGGATGAGTAAGAGAACAGCTGTAGATATTTTTCTGTGTTTAACATACCTGCCTTGTTGATTTATAGGAAGACCCCCATATAATGTACATTTTTGTAATCCAAAACATTTAACCTTTGGAGCCAAGTCTGTGATAGAGACATCAGAAACAGGAAAGGTCTTGATGGGCCCTGTGTTCCAAACATTCCCCCCGCCCCGAAGGAAAAGTGAAATGATGGAATAACTTGATTTTATTATTCAAATGACCGTGGTGATGTGGTCGTAGGCCTCATCTGAAACTCACAGCTAATCAGTGGGCAGGTGAAGCCACGGAAACCAGAAGGGCCTGCTTGTGGCAATGCATCTTGGGAATTCCCCTCCCTCTGCTGGAGCTGGATCGAGGAAGCCAGCTCCGCACTGATCACATGTCCTGCCTTCAGGGAGGGATGTGGACAAGAGCCTCAGTGGACCTGCCAAACCACAGAAGCAGGGCCTTCGGCCACTGGTGAGTTCCTGCCTGTGTGCTACAGCGCTGATAGGCATCATGAGTTTACAGAGAGTGTGCAGTCCTTGAAATTTGTGCTCGTCCTTAGCTAGACTCCTATTAGGAACCTCAAAGCAGCAACTGTGTGCTAATAAGAGCCTATTGCATTTATGGCATTGGGGCAGGGGGCAAGCTGAAACTACAGGTTTAAGATAGAGCCTATGACTTCCTGCCCCAACACCCTTCCACCCCAAAGGACTCATTTGGGCCAGTGATGGCCATCCCACTGCCCTTGCTAGGGGTTTGTTTGGGAATGGGCTTAGGACCAAATCCTGGCCAATAAAATGTAAGGGGAAGCCTGCCAGCTGCTGAAGTCTCAAAATATAGACACAAGAGAGACATCATCTTTTTCTTCCTCTGACATTGCTGTTGTCTAGCTGAGGGAAGGCAGCCAGCGAGCAAAGCTGACATGGAGACGAGGGGGAGCTAAGATGCCTTAAACACTGGGCTCCATAGTGGCATCACCGGGCTGCTGGATCAACCCTGAGCCCACCCTCCTTTGAAACTTGTTGTTCTGTGAGACAGTAAATTTCCAAATTGTTTAAGCCAATAGGACATCACAGCTCTCTATTTATCGAAAGCACTCTAAGATAATTTTCCTTTCAGCATGCTACCTTCTAAACACAACAAAGTATATGTATCAGTGGAGGAGGAACAAAAAGATTAGGGAAAGTAAGACAGAAAACCTGATTTTACCAAAAAACGGCAAAACCTACTTTGTTTACTTTTTCAAACGCAGAACAAGGGATTGGATGTATTTGTATGTGAGGCATGCTTTTAATTAATTGGCTGCCTAGAGGCACCCCAGATGTCTCCGAACTGATGAGGTGGATAGAGGTCCCTTCCCAGTTCATGCTCAGCTTGGATGGGAGAGACCAGAGCTGACTGGAGGAATTAGGCAAGTTAACATCTGCAGGCATCCTTTTGGAGTCAGGATGTTGGCTTCTGCCGGGTGAGAGTCTACCGCAAACAGAGAACTCAATTCATACACAAGGGACAGCCACTCATACCTGGCCAGACCACCTTTTTGGCCGTGTCATAAAATGCTGACGAAACGGAACTGCTAATAAACTGTGCTATTGGAGGGGACGTGGCTTTCACTTCCAGTAAGTTGCTTTATTAATGCCACCGGCTCTTAACCATTTGGTTACTAGCAGTACCTTACTGTTCTGCTGGATGCGATGCAACACCAACGAGGAAAACCTAGGGAGGGCCTGCAAGGGTCCTAGAACTTCCAAAAGATGCCTGCCTGGTTCCATTGATTTCCTTTTAATGATGATTGAAGAGCAATGAATTAAGTGAAAAAGCATTTCTTGAAAAGCAATGAAGCAATCAGTATGTGAGGCATTGCTACTACTGTAAGCGCCTTTCTCTTTGCCTCCCTCACTAGGCTGTCAACTTCCTGAGGGCAGGCAAGGCCTGGGGCTTGTCCATGATGTTCTCTTGGCCCCTGACCAGTTACAACCGGCACACTGTAACTACGGTGTGAAGCAGGCCAGTGGGGCGACAAAAAGAAGGAGGGCAGAGTGCCGCGAGGGACAGAGATTTGCACACATCTCACTCTGTACAACAAACCGCTCAGTATCTCGCCTCAGAACCTAAATTATGTGAACTAAGCTTGAATATATCCTTCGTGATTGAGGATGTTGCTAATGCGTGAGCATCTCGACATCTTTATTGTACAGAATGAGAATGAGAATCATTGTGTGGAGTTACTCTATTCTAGATAAAACCCAGATAAAGACATGCTTGCTAAGTGTTAGGATTCGCCTCTTATTCCCAAAAAAAATTGAGAGCAAGAAAATGACTGTTCCTCCCCCCCCCCCCCCCAAAAAATAATGTTGATGTTATGGTGAAATATGGTTGGGAGCCCTTTTCCTGGCTGGTTACTCATCCTGAAAATGGCATTACTTCCAAGACAATGGTAGTCACATTCAGCCTGACCAATAGCCTTCTCCATGGCCATGTTCACTTTCTTTGATCATTTCCCACTAGTATTGGCTCTAGTTCTGTTGTTATTGCAATTATCATAAATAGATAGCTCTCTACAGATCAAAATGCATGTGTCATAGTGAATCCTCATAACAAACCCCCATGGTAGATATTATTATCCATATTTTGTGAATGATGAAAACAGTCTCCAGGTCTCATGTGACAGAAGGAAGAACCAAACCTAGCCCTTCCCTTTCCTCCTTTCGTTGCTTCCTTCCTTACTTCCTTCTGTCCTTCTTTCCCTCCCTCTTCCCCTTCTCTCCCTCCTTCCTTCCTCTATTCATTAAGCATGTACTTATTTAGCCTTAGTTAAATGACAGTTATGTTACTAAGTACTAGAAACATAGTCACATGAAACCGAATTCCAGCTCAATGAACTCCACCTCCAGCACATTTTCCACTGAGCCATTCTGGGTAAGCCTTTTAACTCCATTACTCTGCCTCAGACCACACCTCCTGGACCCAAGCCTGAACTTGGATCACAGGGGAGCCTGTGACAGGAAAACCTGCCTATAGACCATATGCCTTTACTTCATGCAGTGCTGCCCGCAGAGTCCCCGCCAGAAAAGTGTGGCACTCTGAACAAAGCCTATGCCCACGTCAGCAGTGGCCCCCGTAAGGCCCAGTGAGAACTGAATAAACCCACTCTTACGGGCCCTTGGTGAGCCTGCCCAGATGTACCAACCCCAGGAGCTCTGCAGACGTGGAGAACATTATGCCCAAGCATGCAAGGCCATTATCTCATTTTGTTCTTTTGGCAACTGAGGAAGTAAGTGGTATCATCCCATTTTACAGACAAAGAAATCGAGGCTCCAGAGAGGTGACGAACACACACCCAAAGCTACACAGTTATCTATAGCTGACCTGGGACTGAATTTAGATCTGATCTGACTCTAAAGCTCAAATTTCTCTCCCGAATTAAATGACACTGTCATCTGAAGAAGGATGGAAAGCAGGAAAGCACCTAAACGTAGGACATTCCCAAAGCTGCTGCTTGGACGTCACCACTCCTGAAAGGACACTTCAAAGCTTTGAGCTGGAGAGAATGCTCAAGCAGGAAGGGCACCTGATTTGGCCAGTCCCGCAGCCAGGTGGCGACGGATTCCAGGGCTAGCCCCCGGGCTCCAGACCCTCCGTGAAGTGCTCTGCTCAACATACCACACAGTCATGATTTACCTGAACTTGAGTGAGTTAGATCATCAACCAAACACATTCACAGGCAAAATTTCACTTTCTTGGTGGAGTATTTACTTCTTTGAATCAACTCCCTAGACCTGGATGCACCTATCACATAAGACCTCCCCAGTCTTCAATGTCATCTGGCCTGAGATTCTTCTGAGTTCCAACAGCCCCCTGGAGCCTCCAGGAGCCGTGAGAGTCCCCGTCTCTGTGCCCTCGGTAACAAGGACTGTGTCCCAGGTGCCCAGACGGAGGTCACAGGAAGCCCCAGGGCCACAGGGTTTGGCTCTCGTATCTGACCAGCATTCCCAGAATCACTTTACAGCAGGGGCCAAAGATCAAAAATTTTATGGGCGCTTGGGGAATTATTCCCCCCCAACCCATCGGCCCTTTCATCTGCACACCCACTGCCCCAGAATAGCAAACAGCTCATCGCTCCTAAGCTGTTTCTCGAAAGACTTCACAGCAGGAAAACAGAGGCTAGAAATATTTCAAAAGCTTGGCCACAGCTGTCCGCAGGAGCCCATTTGAGAGTCTTCATGCAGAAAATCTCCTTCCTTTAAAGCGCCAGCCCCTGGTTTTGTTCAGCTCAGAGAGCTATTGTGTTGCCATCACCCTTAGGGCTTCCTGCCTACCTGGATCTGTCCACGTGGCCCCGCTAAATGGCAGAAGTCACATTCAGGAACAGAAGCGTCTAGACCTCCATGACATGGGATCTGAGAGGAGACTGCTGTGTGGAACACCAGGCTTCATTCTCATCCATGGGATGTCCAAGTGATCCATTGCTCTGGCTTTTTCTGGGCTAATGATGCATTTAAAAACCCCAAGGGTAAGCCAGTGTAGATACAGCCTCTATAAAGTAGACATCTTTCTTACTTGATTCCTGGATAGGTAAATCTCCTAAGAATAAAGTCACAGCAGTACTTTCCTTAGACCTACACAGGAGGGGTCCCTCCCCTGGGTCCTTCCCTGGCCATTCTTCTCCCCATAAAGTGAAGAGTCTGTATCCATCTGGAATCCACACCTGCCTGTCTAGACTATGCTCTGGCAACTGGGGCCTCAGAGTTCCCCACCTAAAAGTCCCTGAGCCAGCTTCCAGCCCTTTGCGGACCTCATCCCTGGGTCTATCCTCTGAGGCCAGGCAATGATCACAACATATACACCCCAAAGTCTAGGTGGGGTGGACAAGGGGTGGACAAGGACAGCAATTTGTGGGCTTTTTGGACACTGCTTGCCTGTGTGAAGCCTCTCAAGGTACGAGGCAGGGCCAGGAGTGGAGGGGAGAGCCAACCTTGCCTGCACCACCTCATCCTAGTGCAGACTGTGGAGAAGTCCAAGTTCCAGAGACATATTTGTCAAGGTAGGAAGATAACAAATATTTTCCACAATAGTTTTTCAGCTTGCTTTGTAACCTTCAAATACTCAGACACGTGGTATGTGGGATTTCTTTCTGCTCTTGCACATGGCCTCACAAATGTTTGGATGGGTCTGAGGCAGAATTCATCTCAGAGTAGTCGAGATCAAGTATTTGCATTTACTCATTCATTCAGCCATAACCCACTTAACTGCTGGCATATGCTAAGCTTCGTGCCAGGGCCTGGGCATACCATGGTGAACAAGATGGCTATGGTCTGGCTAGCAAGGGGGGCGGCAGCCACTGTGAGGAAAGCAGCAGAACCAGGAAATGACAGCTGAGTCAGTGCTGTAAAGGAGATGGGAGTGGGGAGGACTGGTTTTTGAGTGAGTGGTCAGAACCTGACTCTTCATGTTCAGATCAATTTTACCTAATAAAGAACTTACAGGCCTATGGCCAGCAATTAAATTAAATTAATTCAACAAAGTTGTGTTGTCTGTTCATCCCAGCACTGTACTGAGCTTTGGGAGACCAGAGACACCCGCCCTTCTGGATGATGTCAAATCTCAAGAGGCACATGGATATATACAACTAACCTCAGGGTCAAGACAGGGAAATGGTAGCCGTGCAAGCTAGAGGTAATGGGAACACAGAGGGAGATGTGATTAATTCCTTTGTGATGTCACACCAGAAATAACATTTCAACAGTTTTTCAGGTTGAAGTAAAATTTACAAAGAGCACAGAAACATGGAGAGACATTCCTGGTTGAGGGAAGAGCATGGGCAAAGGCACTGAGGCAGGCCATTGCATTGAGCACTAGGGAATGACTAGTTATCCCACATAGCCTTAATGCTGGATATGTAAGAATGTTGGAAGCAGGCTACAAAGGCAGGTTGGGATCAGATTTGGGCAGGTCTTGCCTCTCAGGCTAAGGAGACTCATGGTTCTGGAGAAGTAGGAAAATATTTTAGAATAATCATTCTGGTGACAGTCACTGCAGGCACTGAAAGAAATTGAAGACAAGGAGACCAGAAGAGGTCTATTTCAATAATGTTGGAAAGAGGATTTAAGGTAGGAAAACAAGGTTTTGCTGGTGATACATAGAGATCAGAACTGGTAGTTCTGGGTTTTAATATAACTTGTAAGAGTAATCATCTATTTGCAATTCTTCCTTCTCAGCCACATTCTAATAGGCCACCTTCTAATACTGGGTAACCTAAGCAGAACCAGCCCTTTCTCGATGGCCATGCAGCAGCTCACAGAACCTAGGGGAAGGCCACAGGGGCAGTTTTGGAAGGATGGGTGCCACAGTGGCTCTGAGGCTCCAGGCAGCAGTCCCTGCAGGAAAGGGGGAGAACATGGACCGATCTGCTCCAGCTGTTTCCCCCAGTATTTTCTTCACTCTTCACATGAGGCAAATTTCACCCCAAGCTGTTGACCTCGCTTACATCATTTTCCAACTCCTCTGGTAGGGGAGGCAGGTTCTTCTTGGCAGCAATCTCATGAAACCCTCCATTTGGAAGACAGAATATCCCCAAAGCTGTGGGTGTGCCCTCCTTGGGAGCAGGCACTCATTCTGTCTTGCTCACGGTGTATCCGCAGTGCCTAGAAGGGTGCCTGGCACCCGCATATGCATGATTAATATCCACTGACTGCAGGAGGCCACGTAGGAAGAGTGACACATGTCACAGCCCCTTACCAGGCTCCTCCTACCCACCCCTGACATCTCTGCCTTCCCAGGGTGTCGGGAGGGTGTCTGTGCACCAAGCACACCCTCAGGGGTCTGGGGAACTGGTCGATCTACCTTCAGTTCCTCCTCCACTCAACTGATGTCCTTGTGCCAGTTCTTCCACTGTCCCAGGGTGCTGTCACTGGAATTTCCTAACAAGGGTGATGATTTCCTGTTGGATGGGATGTTTGGGATTTGGGCTTTTTCTTTAAATGCCGTTTCTATTCAAGATGTGAGTTCATTTGCTCTGGAGGTTATTTTTCATCATCTTCTCTCTCCCCAAGTTCTTGCACCGTGGGCCTTCCTGCCTTCCTGCCTTCCTGTTTCTGGCCCTATAAATATTATGTTCCTGGAGAGCTGCTGGGGAGGTGGGGGAGGGGATTACTTAACTTGGGCAGGTTTTGCAATTTTTTTTCCTATCCAGGGCACTTTGCAAGGTATCTACAAGGGGCTGTGTCCCCTCCAACATGAGGTGCCTTTCTAGAGGTCAAGGCCACTGTCTCCGATTTCAGGACACAGACTCCAAAGGATATTTGGAAGCTGTTGTTATCCAAGGGAGAGCCAACTCCCTTGCTCCAGGCATTAGATTTAAGCATGCTTGGGGGGCGGGGGGGGGGGAAGATAAAAGAAAAAATACTGCCTGTTTGGCACGAAGTTGCTACTTTTCTAATCAAACTGGCCCAGCTCTGTTTATGGCTCAGCATCAATATTAAGTCATCATAAAACTGAAGGTTTATGGTCCCTAAAAGAAACATTGAAAAATGTATGTATCCTATAACTCCTAAAATATGTTAACTAGATTTTTTCCATATGGACAGTAGGACTATTTGTGAAGGTGACAGGCTGGCTGCGACAGCATGCAGAGCAGCTATGGGAGAACTGTCCCTGGCTTCCTCTGTGAGGTCCCCCACATGGTCTTAAAATTCTTTACAAATTCCCATTGTTCTCAGAGTGAAATCCAGACTCTGGACAATGGTCTTTGAGGCTCCCCTTGAACTGGCCACTGCCCCGCTCGCTTGTGCGCTGGGCCGTACTGGCCGCCTTCCCGTCTCCAAACTCTGTGCCGCAGGAAGCCACCTGCTGTCGCCGTCCCATGCCTGACCTCTTCGCTCTTTATCTGTCATCTCTTTCACTCCTTGTAGGTCACAGCTGAAACATCACCTCCTTAAAGACCTACTCCATTCCCTGTTAGTCTCTATGGACCATCACCCTGTTTGTTCCCCTCGACTTATCACAACATAAAAATAGCATGTCTGTGCGCTCAAGTTCATCCTGAGGTCCTAATTCCCAGGATAACTGGGAGCGCCAGGACCAGCCACCCACCCTGCCCGTTTCCTGCTGCAGCTCAGTGCTTTGCACCTCTCCTGGCATTTACCAGCAGCTCAGGGGATGTTTCCTGACCAGGAGAGCCTATGGAGGCAAGAGGGCCATCGTGTCCATCTAGGGAGAAATCCTGTTCATTTGGCTCTTCTGCTCAGCTTTTTAGCACCAGAGCATGGAGCGTTTTAACACCGGGCCACCCATGCCTGGAGAAAGTGACTGGGGGGACTAACTTCCGGTCCTCCACTCTGTCATGACCTCACTCCCTGGCTGTGTGATCTTGTGTCCCTAGGACCCACATTTTCTTCATCTCGCAAAAAGGAAATTTTACTGCTTCTCTAATAGAAAAGTGGCCTGTTGTGGGTGCTCAATAAATTTTCATTTCCCTCCTTTTCCTCAAATCACTTTGCAAGAAGGCCTGAAAACTTCAAGCTCTTTAGGGAGGGAGAGGAAGTCACTCTCTTGCTTAAGAGAGAGTCACGGTGCCTGTGGAGAAAAACCAAGAAAACCGTAGCTGTCAACAGGGGTGACCTCCTGGCATGCTGTGAGCACCATGTCAAGAGCGGCTTCGAGATCCATCCCTTGAAGCTTCAAAGGGATGTAACAGGGACAGCTTAACTCAACCCTGCACATTCATGTAAGACCTCAATGTACTGGACCAGTCACTGAAACCCCGAGCCTCAGTTTCTTCCTCTGTAAGACAGCCTCAATAAAATAACCCTGTCGATTTTGTAGCATTGTTACATGGCTTAAATGACACCAAGCATCTAAAAATGACTTGTCCTGGGGCGCCTGGCTGGCTTAGTTCGTTAAACATTCGACCTAGGCTCGGGTCATGATCTCACAGTTCGTGAGTTTTGAGCCCCGCATAGGGCTTGCTGCTTTTGGCACACAGCCTGCTTCAGATCTTCTGTCCACCCCCCCCCCTCCATCCCTTCTCTGCTCATGCTCTCTCTCTCTGAAAAAAATAAAAAAATAAAAATAAAACATTAATGAAAATGAGTTGTCCTTGTAAAGAGCTGTCAGATGTAAGGGGCTGTGGTCAGGAGGGAGGGGCCCACCCCTGCTTTATATGCCAGCACCTGTATCCTTGAAAATGCCTTCCCATGTGCACCATGAAATACAGAACTCTAGAGCAGAAGGGACTTTAACAGTCATGTAAAAGGTGACCTTTTATAGCTTTCTGGAAAAAAATTTAATTGTGGTAAAATACACATGCTTAAAATTTGCTAGGTTAACCATTTTTAAGTGTTCAGTGGTATTGAGTACATTCACATGTCATGTGACCATCACTGCCACCCATCTCCAAAATTCTTTCCATCTTGCAAAACTCAAACTCTAGACCCAATAATAAGTCCCTGTTCCCTCCACCCCCCCAACCCCCGCCCCCCAGGCCCTGGCAACCACCATTCTACTTTTGGTCTCTATGAATTTCACCAGTCTTGGTACCTCATACAGTAGAATCATACAGTATTTGTCTTTTTGTGACTGGCTTATTTCAGTTAGCATAACATGCTCAAGATCCATCCGTGTTGTAGCATGTGTCATAATTTCCTTTTTTTAAAATTTTTAATGTTTAGTTTTGAGAGAGAGAGAAAGAACATGAATGGGGGAGGAGCAGAGAGAAAGGGAAACACAGAATCTGGAGCAGGCTCCAGGCTCTGAGCTGTCAGCACAGAGCCCGATGCGGGGCTTGAACCCACAAACCTCGAGATCATGACTGAGCTGAAGTCGGTATGACAACCAACTAGGCCACCCAGGCACCCCAGAATTTCCTTGTTTCTTAAGGTTGATCATATTGTCTTATATGTATGTACTACATTGTATTTATCTATTGATCTGTTGATGGCTACTTAGTTGCTTCCACTTTTTGGCTATTGTGAATAATGCTGTTATGAACATGGGTGTACAAATCTCTCTTCAAGACTCTGATATCAGTTCTTCTGTGTATATATCCAGGAGTTCAGTTGCTGGTTCGTATGGTAATTCTATGTTTAATTTTTTGAGGAACCACCATACTGTTTTCTAACACAGCTGTACCATCTTACATTCCCACCAACAGAGTGAAAGGGTGTGTGTGTGTGTGTGTTTTAATAGTAGCCATTCAAATGGGTGTGAGGTGGTATCTTACTGTGGTCTTGATTTGTACTTACCTGATGACTAGTGATGTTGAGCATCTTTTCATGTGTTTATTGGCCATTTGTTAATTGTCTTTGGAGAAATACCTATCCAAGTCTTTGCCCATTATTTATTTATTTATTTTTAATTTACATCCGAGTTAGTTAGCATATAGTGCAACAATGATTTCAGGAGTAGATTCCTTAATTCCCCTTACCCATTTAGCCCATCCCCCCTCCCACAACCCCACCAGTAACCCTCTGTTTGTTCTCCATATGTAAGAGTCTCTTATGTTTTGTCCTCCTCCTTTGTTTTTATATAATTTTTCTTCCCTTCCCTTATGTTCATCTGTTTTGTATCTTATTTTTTTTTATTTTTTTTTAATGTTTATTTATTTTTGAGACAGAGAGAGACAGAGCATGAACAGGGGAGGGGCAGAGAGAGAGGGAGACACAGAACTGGAAGCTGGCTCCAGGCTCTGAGCCATCAGCCCAGAGCCTGACGCGGGGCTCGAACTCACGGTCCGTGAGATCGTGACCTGAGCTGAAGTCGGACGCTTAACCAACTGAGCCACCCAGGCGCCCCTGTTTTGTATCTTAAAGCCCTCATGTGAGTGAAGACTTAGGATGTTTGTCTTTGTCTGACTGATTAATTTCGCTTAGCAAAATACCCACGAGTTCCATCCACATACTTGGAAATGGCAAGATTTCATTGTTTCTGGTTGCCGAGTAATACTCTATTGTATATATATACCACATCTTCTTTATCCATTCATCAATCGATGGACATTTGGGCTGTTTCCATACTTCGGCTATTGTTGATAGTGCTGCTGTAAACATTGGGGTGCATGTGCCCCTTCAAAACAGCACACCTGTATCCCTTGCCTAAATACCTACTAGTGCAATTACTGGGTCGTAGGGTAGTTCTATTTTTAATTTCTTGAAGAACCTTCATACTGTTTTCCAGAGTGGCTGCACCAGTTTGCATTCCCACCAGCAGTGCAAAAGAGCTCCTCTTGCTCCTCATCCTCACCAACATCTGCTGTTGCCTGAGTTGTTAATATTAGCCATTCTGACAGGTATGAGATGGTATCTGACTGTGATTTTCCCTGATGATGAGTGATGTTGAGCATTTTTTCATGTGTCGGTTGGCCATCCGGATGTCTTCTTTGGAGAAATGTCTATTCATGTCTTTTGCCCATTTCTTCACTGGATAATTGGTTTTGGGGTGTTGAGTTTGATAAGTTCTTTATAGATTTTGGATACTAACCCTTTACCTGATACGTCATTTGCAAATATCTTCTCCCATTCTGTCAGTTGCCTTTTAGTTTTGCTGATTGTTTCCTTCGCTATGCAGAAGCTTTTTATTTTGAAGAGGTCCCAGTAGTTCATATTTGCTTTTGTTTCCCTTGCCTCCAGAGACATGTTGAATAAGAAGTTGCTGTGGCCAAGTTCAAAGAGGTTTTTGCCTCTTTTCTCCTCGAAGATTTTGATGGTTTCCTGTCTTACATTTAGGTCTTTCATCCATTTTGAGTTTATTTTTGTGTATGGTGTAAGAAAGTGGTCCAGGTTCATTCTTCTGCATGTCGCAGTCCAGTTTTCCCAGCACCATTTGCTGAAGAGACTGTCTTTATTCCATTGGATATTCTTTCCTACTTTGTCAAAGATTCGTTGGCCATATGTTTGTGGGTCCATTTCTGGGTTCTCTATTCTGTTCCATTGATCTGAGTGTCTGTTTTTGTGCCAGTACCATAGTGTCTTCATGATTACAGCTTTGTAATACAGCTTGAAGTCTGGGATGGTGATGCCCCCTGCTTTTGTTTTCTTTTTCAAGATTGCTTTGGCTATTCAGGGTCTTTTCTGGTTCCATACAAATTTTAGGATTGTTTGTTCTAGCTGTGTAAAGAATGCTGGTGTTACTTTCATAGGGATTGCATTGACTATGTAGATTGCTTTGGGTAGTATCGACATTTTAACAACATTTGTTCTTACTATCCAGGAGCATGGACTCTTTTTCTCTTCTTCAATTTCTTTCATAAGCTTTCTATAGTTTTCAGTGTATATATTTTTCACCGCTTTGGTTAGATTTATTCCTAAATATTTTATGGTTTTTGGTGCAATTGTAAATGGGATCGTTTCCTTGATTTCTTGTTCTGTTGCTTCATTGTTGGTAAATAGGAATGCAACTGATTTCTGTGCATTGATTTTATATCCTGCCACTGCTGAATTCATGAATTAGTTCTAGCAGTTTTTTCCTAGAATCTTTAGGGTTTTCATATTAAGTATCATGTCATCTGTGAAGAGTGAAAGTTTGACCTCCTCCTGGCTGATTTGGATGCCTTTTATTTCTTTGTGTTGTCTGACTGCAGAGGCTAAGACTTCCAATACTATGTTGAATAACAGTGGCGAGAATGGACATCCCTGTCTTGTTCCTGACCTTAGGGGAAAAGCTCCCAGTTTTTCCCCATTGAGGATGATATTAGCATTGGGTCATTCATATATAGCTTTTATGATCTCAAGGTATAATCTTTTATTTCTACTTTCTTGAGGGTTTTTCTCAAATGCTTTCTCTGCATCTGTTGAGAGGATTGTGTGGTTCTTGTCCTTTCTTTTATTCATGTGATGAATCACATTGACTATTTTGAGGATACTGAACCAGCCCTGCATCCCAGGTAAATCCCACTTTGTTGTGGTGAATAATTTTTTTTTAATTTTTTTTTCAATGTTTTTTATTTATTTTTGGGACAGAGAGAGACAGAGCATGAACGGGGGAGGGTCAGAGAGAGAGGGAGACACAGAATCGGAAGCAGGCTCCAGGCTCCGAGCCATCAGCCCAGAGCCTGATGCGGGGCTCGAACTCACGGACCGCGAGATCGTGACCTGGCTGAAGTCGGACGCTTAACCGACTGCGCCACCCAGGCGCCCCGATTTTTTTAATGTATTGTTGGACCCGGTTGGCTAATATCTTGTTGAGGATTTTTGCATCCATGTTTATCAGGGAAATTGATCTGTAGTTCTCCTTTTTAGTGGGGTCTCTGTCTGGTTTTGGAATCAAGGTAATGCTGGCTTCATAGAAAGAGTTTGGAAGTTTTCCTTACATTTCTACTTTTTGGAACAGCTTCAAGAGAATAGGTGTTAACTCTTCCTTAAATGTTTGGTAGAATTCCCCTGGAAAGCCATCTGGCCCCGGACTCTTGTTTTTTGGCAGATTTTGATTACTAATTTGATTTCTTTACTGGTTATGGTCTATTCAAATTTTCTATTTCTTCCTGTTTCAGTTTTGGTAGTGTATATGTTTCTAGGAATTTGTCCATTTCTTCCAGATTGCACATATTAGTGGCATATAATTGCTCATAATATTCTCTTATTGTTGTTTTTATTTCTGCTGTGTTGGTTGTGATCTCTCCTCTTTCATTCTTGATTTTATTTATTTGGGTCCTTTCCTTTTTCTTTTTGATCAAACTGGCTAGTAGTTAATCAATTTTTTTAATTCTTCCAGTGAACCAGCTTCATTGATCTGTTCTCCTGTGGTTTTTTTTTTTTTTGGTTTCTATAGCATTGATTTTTGCTCTAATCTTTATTATTTCCTGTGTTCTGCTGGTTTGGGGTTTTATTTGCTGTTCTTTTTCCAGTTCTTTAAGGTGTGAGGTTAGGTTGTGTACCTGAGACCTTTCTTCCTTCTTTAGTAAGGCCTGTATTGCTATATACTTCCCTCTTATGACCACCTTTGCTGTGTCCCAGAGATTTTTGGCTGTGGTGTTATCATTTTCATTGGCATCCATGTACTTTTTAATTTCCTCTTTAACTTCTTGGTTAGCCCATTCATTCTTAAGTAGGATGTTCTTTAGTCTCCAGGTATTTGTTATCTTTTCAAATTTTTTCTTGTGGTTGATTTCGAATTTCACAGTGTTGTGGTCTGAAAATATGCACGGTATGATCTTGATCTTTTTGTACTTGTTGAGGGCTGATTTGTGTCCCAGTATGTGATCTATTCTGGAGAATGTCCCTCGTGCCCTGGAGAGGAATGTGTATTCTGCTGCTTTAGAAATGTTGTGAATATATCTGTTAAGTCCTTCTGGTACAGTGTGTCATTCAAATTCATTGTTTCCTTGTTGATTTTCTGATTAGATGATCTGTCCTTTGTTGTAAGTGGGGTGTTGAAGTCCCCTACTATGATGGTATTATTATCAATGAGTTACTTTATGTTTGTGATTAGTTTATATATTTGGGTGTCACACATTTGGAGCTTAAATGTTAACAATTGTTAGGTCTTCTTGGTGGATAGACCCCTTAATTATGATATAATGCCCTTCTTTACCTCTTGTTACAGTCTTTATTTTAATGTCTGGATTGTCTGATATAATTATGGCTACTCCAGCTTTCTTTTGTCGACTGTTTGATTGATGGTTCTCCATCCCCTTACATTCAATCTGAAGGTGTCTTTAGGTCTAAAGTGGGTCTCTTGCAAACATCATATAGATGGATCTTGTTTTCTTATCCATTCTGTTACCCTATGTCTTTTGATTGGAGCATTTAGTCCATTGACGTTTAGAGTGAGTACTGAAAGATATGAGTGTATTGCCATTATGTTTCTTGTAAAGTTGGAGTTTCTGGTGGTATTCTCTGGTCCTTTCTAGTCTTTGTTGCTTTTGGTCTCTTTTTTTCCATCTTTTCTCCCCTCAGAGAGTCCCCTCAAAATTTATTGCAGGGCTGCTTTAGTGGTCACAAACTCCCTTAATTTTTGTTTGTCTGGGAAACTTTTTATCTCTTCTTCTTTGAATGACAGCCTTGCTGGATAAAGAATTCTTGGCTGCATATTTTTCTGATTCAGCACATTGAATATATCCTGCCACTCCTTTCTGGCCTGCCAAGTTTCTGTGGATAGGTCTGCTGCAAACCTGATCTGTCTTTCCTGGTAGGTTAAGGACTGTTTTTCCCTTGCTGCTTTCTTGATTGTTTCCTTGCCTGAGTGTTTTGTGAATTTGACTATGATATGCCTTGTCAATGGTCAGTTTTTGTTGAATCTATTGGGAGTCCTCTGTGCTTCCTGGATTTTGATGTCTGTGTCTTTCCCCAGGTTAGGAAAGTTTTCCACTATGATTTGCTCACATAACCCTTCTACTTCTTTTTCTCTCCCTTCCTCTTCTGGGATGCCTATGATTCTGATGTTGTTCTTTTTTTAATGAGTCACTGATTTCTCTCATTCTTCAGTCATGCTCTTTTGCCTTAGTCTCCCTCTTTTTTTCTGCTTCATTATTCTCCATAAGTTTGTCCTTTATATCACTGATTCTCTGCTCTGCCTCATCTATCGTTGCCTCCGTGGCATCCATTCAAGATTGCAGCTCAGTTACAACAGTTTTTATTTCACCCTGACTAGCTTTTACTTCCTTTATCTCCACAGAAAGGTATTCTAATATATTTTCTACCCCAGCTAGTATTCTTATTATGATTCTAAATTCTGGTTCAAACATCTTGCTTGTGTCTGTGTTGATTAAGTCCCTGGCTGTCATTTCTTCCTGCTCTATCTTTTGGGGTGAATTCCTTTGTTTCATCATTTTGAAGGAAGAAAGAAATTAATAAGGTGAAAAATTAAAATTAAAAAATTAAAAGCCACACACATGCACACAAATCAAATAAATGATGCCAGATCCTTAGTGTGTTTTGGATTGGTTGTTGAAGGGTACTTGATAGATTAGAGAAAAAAAGGGGAAAAAGGGAGGGGAAAAGGGGGAAAAAGAAGAAAAAGAAAAAAAGGAAAACGTTTGAAAATTTAAAAAAATGAATACAATGAAATAGAATAAAATGAAATGATGGAAGTAAAATAGAATTTGAAAAAAATTACAAAAAAGTAAAAAATATAGTATAAGAAATAAAAATATTTTTAATAAAAATTGAAAATAAAAATAGATTTTTTCTCTTTCTGTATTCAAGAAAAAGAAATGAAAAAGAGAAAAAAAAAGAAAATCAAATAGATGGACTAGCAAATAGACTGAACTACGATTCAAATTACATCATTTTCCCCTAGAAGTCAAACTATGAATCAATTTATAGTCTGTAAACTAAGCAGGTGGAGAGACGTGTGGTGTTGCTGAAGAGCAAGCTTGGCTCAATTTGACGGGGCTTAGTGTAATGGCCCCATTCTCCACTAGATGGCACTGCTTAGCTTACTGGGGTGGATTGTTGTGGCACTTGTAGGTGTGTATGTGCATGCATGGGAGGGGTGAAAATGACATCACCCAGCTACCTAGCCTCTAGTATCGGAACTCTGTTCTCCTAGATCAGCAATCCTGCACCTGTCCTTTGTCTCCAGCTTCTGTCCACTCTCCGCTTTTACACTGTCTGTGACCAAGCCATCAGGTTGCCATGCGGCATCTCCTTCCTGAGTTTTATCTCAGATATGGCTATTTTTCCCAACCCCTTACTTCTGAGGGACTGCAGCTTGACCCATTTTGCCCGTCTGCAGGAGGGTCTCACCGAGCAATGGCGGGGTGCTGGCTGCACCCAGGAACGTTCACAAGACTGTTCCGTTGCCGATGCCCAGAG
Organism: Panthera uncia; assembly: GCF_023721935.1. Classification (NCBI taxonomy): domain Eukaryota; kingdom Metazoa; phylum Chordata; class Mammalia; order Carnivora; family Felidae; genus Panthera; species Panthera uncia. The sequence continues at coordinate 98,084,542 of NW_026057582.1, read as the reverse complement.
ACTGCAGCTGGGTGCCAGCCCGCCCCAGAAAAAGTTCACGTGATCATGTAGCAGCAGCATTTCAGGGATTGTGGAAAATTACAACACACATTTGGCTCCAGACTTCACCCTCAATGTCCTTGTTCCAGTACCAGCAAACATGGTTGTTCTCCAGGGTCTGCTGGCACCTTTGCCTGTGGGGAGTCCTCCCAGCAGGGGAACTGCCTGTCTCTGTGTGGCCCTTGGACCTCACTCTCTGCTCCTGGGGATTCACCCTTCCCACCAGAGCACCACCAGGTATCAAGCTTTGGAGTTGCAGACTCTGTGCTCCCCCAGTTTATAGAATCTTAATGGAATTTAAACCCTCTTCTTCCTCCTTTCTCCCTTTTTTGTTCAGTCCCTGTGGCTATTTCCACTTTTCCACTTTATCTCCAGCTCCTTTTGGTGGGGGGGGGTGCTTTTCCTGTATTCTCCCTACCATCTCTGTCCTCTCTCTGTAAGCAAAAACAGGTCCCTGCCCTCCGCGGCTTCTCTCTCCCCCAGTTCAGCTCTCTGTGCTGCGTCCCCACTGAGTTCTGTGGTTCACGTTGGGCAGATTGTTGTGTTAATCCTCAAATCAGTTTTCTAGGTGTGCAGGATGGTTTAGTGTTGATCTGGCTGTATTTCATGGACGTGAGATGCAAAAAAAACTTCCATACTGTTCTGCCATCTTGGCTCCTCCCTGTGTGCCCATTTTTTTAATGGGAGTTTTTGGAGGTTTTTGGTGTTGAGTTATAGAAGTTCTTTATATATTCTAGGCCTTCTCCTCTTGTCAGATATATAATTTGCAAGTATTTCTCCCTTTCCATGGGTTGCTTTTCCTGCTCGAGTGTCTTTTGATGCACAGAAGTTTTTAATTTTGATAAAGTTCAATGTATCTGTTTCTCTTTTGTTGCTTGTGTTTTTTAGTGTCATATCCAAGAAATAATTGCCAAAACCAATGTTATGAAGTTTTCTCTTATGTTCTTTTCCAAAAGTTTTGTAGTTTCAGCTCTTACATTTAAGCCTTTTTCCACATCAAGTTAATTTTTGTACATGGTCTAAGGGTCCAACTTCATTCTTGTGGTAAAGATGATTTTTGACAGAATAGAAAACTGAGCACAGAACAGGAAAGTATTCTGCCCAAGGTAAGGTGGCTGGATAGAGACAGAGCCAAAGCTAAAGCCCAAGCCTCCTGTGTCTTAGCCCCAAATTTTCTCTACTCTTCTAGGACATAGACACACTGAGAGTAGGTGACCCAGGGCTTTACTGTGTGTCATGTCAGAAACAACTGGAGAAACAAAATGGGACATTGGGGCTGTTGGGTTTTGCTCTAGGTGGGGTTAGCCAGCCCCAAGTCCAGATCACTATGCCAAGAGCGTGTGATGGGTTTGTTTTCCCTTAAGTAAGAGGGTCATTCTTCAAGACACCTGTGACCACCACACATGAACAGCAGCCAAAGAAAAGATATTGAAAAGAAACGGACTCTGTGTTTGGCCACATGGTGATTTGGTGGAATGTAGCCTTTAGTTACGGATATGAAGAGAAAAAAAAATGCCAGTGGCCCTCCATGTATAAATCTTTGTGCCTAGTGGCCAGCAAACTGGAAAAAACCTGTGCTTTGAAACATTATCTTGAGGATGGAAAAGAAGATGTGGGGCTTTGATAAACCCTGGACTAAGGCAGGTGTTGGCAAACCACAGCCCCCAGGCTAAGTAAAGTTTTACTGGAACACAGCCATGTTCACTTGCTGATGTGTTGTCCTATGCCTGTTTTATTCTTCAGCAACAGAGCTGAGTAATTGTGATGGAGGCATATGACCCGTGAAACCTAAATTATTTACAGCCTGGGCCTCTACAAAGCAAAAGGTTTGCTGACCTCTGAACTATGCAATAAGGGACAGTTGAATGGCATGATGGCAGAAGCCCTATGCCTGCAGGGCAGCCCCACCCTCAGGGACCTTGCAGTGCTCATGGCTGGCTGTAGTGTGGCCATTAGCCACATCAGGAGGTGGACCCATGGTAACCCGAGGAATGTTCTAGCTGTTTTTTACTCTTACACTGCTTTCCTAGCCCTAGTCTAGAGCATATCTGATAGCTGTGACATTATTGAGCATAGAGAAGAGGGTAAGAGTTTTGTGGGAGCTGTACCTCAGCCCTGCTACATTCATTTGTCACACTCTGGAGACAACAGGTAAGTTTCTGATCTAAAGGCAGAGAGGCAGCTTGGAAGTCTTTACTTCTAGCTCCAAATACATGAGCTAGAGCTTGACACAGCACCTCACATTTTTGTCATTATTTTTACATTACTTTTGTAATTACTTTTTTAAACATGTCATTAATAACTTGTCACTCTCAAAATTAGTATTAATTAATCTTCATTTCAATGTGGCTATGAACAATTCTCAAACTTCTCAATCTCATCTGATAGAAAGTGCCAGAAAGACAAGAGTTTGAATAAATCTCAGCTCTGTCACCATGAGCCAACCTTGGGAAAATGACCTGATTTCTCTCATTTCTGTTTCCTCATCTATAAACAGGAGAATGATTCTAAGGGTTGAGGTGAGAATTCAATAAAAGGAGAGCATGAAACTGCTAGAACATTCCATGAACACCAGTTTTCATACCTTTGTCTGTTTGGCTAAACACCATCCACCAACAGCAGCTTCTCTTCTAGAGGCTGAGCCTCTGTAGCCTCTTGGTCTCTCCTCTCCTCCATACCCCTCATGCTCCCTGACTGCTCTGGACATTAACAAGCAATTGTGTTACAGTGCAAGGGATTCTCTAGGTACCACTACCATGATTTTGTTTCTTGGATGAAATGTCTGTTATTTTGAAGCTGCTGGGGGTTTAGCTCACTGGAGAGACACAGTTTAAGGAAGTAAGCCCTCATTTTATTTACTTATTTTTTTTAATGTTCATTCATTTTTGAGAGGGAGAGAAAGAGCGTGAGTGATGGAGGGGCAGAGAGAGAGGAAGACACAGAATCCAAAGCAGGATCCAGGCTCCAAGCTGTCAGCACAGAGCCCAACATGGGGCTCAAACTCAAGAGCCATGAGATCATGACCTGAGCCAAAGCTGGATGCTTAACCAGCTGAGCCACCCAGGCACCCCAGTATGCCCTCATTTTAAACCATCCCACTCCTCAGGGTCCCCAGAGATAAGAACAGTTTGAAAGTGAGTCAGGGCCTCTCCAGTGCTGGCTGAAAGTCATGGTTTCATCTCAGAACTAACTCTGTTTTCTCGAGGCCCCAAGATGGCATCTGAGATCACTGGGATGCCACAGCTCCTGGCTTCTGGTGCCTGCTCCTGCCTTCATCAGCCACAGCCATTTCTACAAACCCAGATGCTGATGCCTCTAGATGAGTAAGTGAGAATATTTATCACCTTGCTGTTTATTATAGCAAAATACTGTTGGACATTGAGACACAGGGGCTGGAGAAATCAATCATGCCACTATGCAGCCATTGGAATGTAGAATAGATCTACAATCATGGAAATGAAAACGCATTTGCCATACAATTAAGTGAAAACAGTAAATTGCAAGACTATACAAACAAAACAAGGAAGTTTATTTTTAGTTTTATATATTACAAATATTTACTAACGTGTATTTGCATGGGGAAAGCATAAAAATTTAAGAAGTTAATAGTAGTTTCTTCTGGTTGTATTATAGATGGATTGAATTGTTTATTTTATGGCTTTGTGGATTTTAAGTACATATTATTTATATTTCAGAGTTTTCTTTGTAGTAGGAGAAAATATATAATTCTACCTATGAGGTAAAAATGCATCATATGAGGTTAAAAACAAAAATGGGGAGGCCCCCTCTCCAATGTAGACATATAAATAGATACAGAGGGAAAACAGACTCTGTCCTCCAGGGTTCTGCTGTGCTTGTCACACTAATAGCATAATAGCAAAAGAACCAGATGACAAAAACTCTAAGTCTTGGTCAATTATTTTCCTTATGTGTAAGGAATGTGAGTCTCTAGCCTCTTACAGTGTGGGATGTATCAGTGAGAAGGTCCTGCAGAGTCTGTGTAACATTTAGTTTTCTGAGGGCTGGAGGGGTGTGCTGAGTTCTCACACCAGCCTGTGACCCTTCTTCTCACTCTTAGCTATGTCCTCTGTCCTGGTCCTCCAACCTTTACTTCTAGAGGCTCTGACTTTGTCCCTGATCACCCTCAGCTCCTACTTTTCTATAACCACACAGCTTGGGGTGACAAATATGTGAGTGGATTCTGAACCAAAAGGAACATTTTGTTACCATTTGGAAAGGAGTCTTGACTGGAATTTAGGAGATGCATGTTGCTATCTGTGGTCTGTGTCCTCCGTGGTGACCTTCACCTCCGGGAACCCCGGTTGTTCATGACCAGCTAATAAAGTCCGTTCAACCAGCAAGATCATGATGAAGACCACACCAATTCTTATCACTGTGCTTCAAAAAATCACATTGTATGACTCTTAGGTATGTTGATTATGGTAATTTAATGGATCTTCTGCTCAAAAAGACCCAACATACTGATTTTTTTCACCAAAAGCAAGCCCCTCAAGCCAGATGCTAAAGACTGTAATGCTACAATAATATCAACTAGTGAGCTTTATGTATAGAAATTATAAGTGCTGTAAAGGAAGGGAATCATCAATATGAGTTTCATGATATTATGAATCTGTAATTATCCCAAGAGCAATCTATTCCTTACTGAAGGTCATATGAATTCTTTTTTGACAGGAACTAACCTCCTCAGGGCAACTTGCATGGTATTCTGGGTCTCTATTATGACCCTCATTATTTTCTATATTGCATTATAGTGATAGAGCACAAAAATGTGCATACAACTGGTGCCTCCCCTCAAGTGAGGAGGCAGAGATTAGCAGACAGTTTTGATACAGACATCAAATGATAAGAACAGATTGCTGTGGAAACTCATTGTGGGGGGATGAAACCAGAAGTGGGGGTCAAGGAAGGTTTCTTGGAGACAGTGGCATCTAAGCTAACTCCTTAATACAGGTTAGACTGAGCCATACAATGCAGAAAATTTAGAGGGTCCAGAAATCAGGTATTTCACTATCCAAATGGAAGCTTCCTAAAACCTAGAAGTTTCGGATAAATCCTAGAAGCAAAAACCTGCATAAATGATAGCCCACAGAGCCCAGGTACCCTATGGTGCTATATTTCATGGGTTTTTCACCACAACTGCTTTCATTTCAGATCCCTGTTGACTTAAGCCCAGGCTCACCTTTGAGATCAGTGTGGACTAGAATAATGTGGGAACATTTTCTCTTACATAAACAAGAAAATTTGCAGCTCAGGTGGTGGTACCCAAAATCAGTTCCTGTCACACCCCCCCAGAATGAGCCGTCCTGCCTAGGTATGAGGAAAGTCTCCTGGGAGATCCCACATGCTCCTTGATGGATGGGTATGTCAGGGTGTGTGACAGAGGTGACCGCCCATGCAATGTGAAAGTGCTGGGCAGAAACTAACAGTACAGGTCTCCCACCTGGCTGCAGCTGGCACCTCTCACTTGCCTTTCCTTCTCACTTCTGAGCCCCATTAGGGAAAGTGTGTCAGCCTGAACCCATCCATCATGGGGCATTTGTCCAAAATCAAAGCCCCAACGTCCTTCTTTAACACTGCTTGGGCATTCCCAGATTATCACAGATTTGTTAATCAGTCAGACCAAGGCAATGGGAAGACTCCTGGGGGAGGATGTGTCAACTGGGGACAGATGCCATTTTGATGAACCTCAGAAGTTGAGACACTACAGCCAGGTTTTGAGGAGAACATCTCCCCTCCCCCACCACCACATACAAGGACCCATTTCAAAAGAAAACAAAGGGGCAAAAGGAGCTGAGAAGTGGAATTCTTATTTACAACCTCAAATGCTCTTGACAGACCTGCAAGTCTCCTCACCAGTTCCTCCAATGGCCGAGAGGTGGAGATGGATTTCTGGGGTGGGCAAGAACAATATGTCCGGCAAGCCTGGGCTGGAGCCCAACATGCTGGCAACCAGTCTGAGCCTCAGTTTCCTCCCTTTCAAAATGGGAGAGATCATACCTACCTCTGAGTGTTGTCATGAAGACTAAGTCAGATAAGGTATTCAAGGCCACCTGGACCAGCCTCTGGCACATATCAAGCCTACCACATATGGTAATTATTATTACTCACATAAAATTATTAAGTTGCTGTGGAATTCTGCCAATAAATTATTGACTAGTAAGATTATAGATTTTTAAAGTTACAGTGTGACCTTCTGTTCTTTAAAACCACCTTTGATATAAACAGGAATTCTTGCTATTTAGAAGCTCAGGTACACAGTTAAATCAGGAACATATGCATTTGCCCAGATCCATGTTTTTGTTTTCTTGTTCTTAAAGCTCTCCCCAAACAAACAAAATAACAGCAATGATGACAACCAACCTCTCTTCCTGAGCTACTATTGAGTCCTACCTTAACAATAAAATATTAAAAATTGGAAAAAGAGAGTTTCATTTTCCTTGCAGGCCACAAAGCCCCATCACAAGAGATCACTTTTGCAGTAACTGAAATGACAGATGCTGTCAGTGAAACTGAAGAGGTCTCAGGAGTATTGTTGCGGTCTGGCTAAATGATGATCAGATGAAATATCGTTGGTTAAGTCTTACTGAGGATGTCTTCACATTAGAGCTATTTACAAAAAAAAAAAAGCGATGTGAAGTCAGCATGGGCTTGCTGTTTTTCTCGTGCATGTTTTTCATTTTGATATTATATCATGAACAGCTGTAAGGATAATGTTAATCGTCCCTTCTGGAAACATTCATCACAAGGGTTTATTTATTATTTGGTTTAAGTATTTAAAAGTTAAAGCATTTCCAAGCTGTCACTATTGAAATATTTCTAATATTGCAAAAGAGCAGTTATTTTCAGAGAGGCTGCTCATAAGATTCCCACTTAGGAAGGAAAATAATAACCCATGTCCCATAGATTTGGTAAACAAGACTGAAAGGTGCACTGGGAATGATCCTTTTTTCGTTGAGAACCAGAAATTCTGCCAGATAAAAATGGTGCTGCAAATTTTGAGGATGTGTGGATGATTGACTTGGGGGACATTGATGTGACAAATGCCTGGCACGTCTGCATCACCAAAAGAAGAATATTCTACTGTCATATAGGACTTTGGAAAGTGTTCTCTGTTTTTATCCCAACCTCGTAAGTGTTCCATAAACTAAGCTTTTGGAGCACTACTTCACTGATGAAGAGACAGAGAGATTTTGTGGCTTACACAGGATCAGCCCATTGACTTTTCTTTTTAATAAGTGAAGTGCCAGACACTGTGCTGTGCTAGGCAGAGCTCCTACTGAGCCAGACTTTGTGGACTAGGTTAGAAAAGGAAGGCCCAATTCTCTTGGTTTGGCAAGCCAAGTGCAGGCTAACTTTCGACACGCTCGCACCCTTGGCCAGACAGCTTTGTGCACGGCATAGCTTGTACAGCTACACAGGAAGACCCTGGTGCTAGGCCTTAGGGACACATCAATGCACCAAAAAGGGTACAGTCTTGGCCTTTAGAAGTTTCTAGTCCCTCAGCTAAAAAAAGGTCATAAAGAACAGACCCACACATTTTTGGATACCATGGCCAGTGTACTCTCTTTCACTCTGTGCCTTTTTTCCTACTGGCTCATGATTTGAGTTTCTCATTGACAGTTCAATCAATGGAACCCAACTAGACTGTGAATAAACAGCAAAGCCTCATGACTACTGCCCAGCCTCCTCTTGGTATTCAGGGCCAAGAGTTGCCTTTGCTCATTGGAAATGCACCATAAAAATCCATTCCATATTTCTCAGATCCAAAGGAACATTCATCAAATTTATTTTCCACCAAGGTAAACTGTGACAGGTAGAAAGAGCGGGAAAAATTTGCCCATCCCATGTGAACTTGAAAAGAAATTAGTTAATGCAAATCTTAAGAAAGACCTATGATAAAACAGCTAATTTTGAAATTTGTCACCACAGTATAATAATTTTAAAAAATTATTAGTATTTTCTTGACCACTTGAATGGACTTTGCAGTTGTATCTTTAGAAATGAGATCCCTGGGTGTTGAGAGGTTGGAATTTTCCCTAGGGACACAATAATAAGGAAATGTAAGAATGCTGAAGGAATTTGAAGCATGACTTTGTGGAAACTGGGTTGGGACCATCTCAAAGGAACAACAAAGGATGTTCTGTTCCCCCAATGACTGTGCTTCTCCCAATTTGGATTCCTTTGAGGTTCAAACTGGGAAGTTGTCCTTGGCAGGGCTCCACTGCATGTGCCACTTTCCCCCCCTCCCTGAACACAATGATAGGGTTATTTGCCCTGCTCCAGCCTGGCAAGAAAGACATCCCTCCTCAAATGGTATCCTGTTTCTTTGATCTGGGGCAGGATCAGAGGCATAGGGGTTGAGTTCTAAAGTGAAAGTTACATCTCTGTGAGACAGAGTGACCAGTTATGTGGGTTTCCAAACTCCAGAGACCCCGTTTAGGTAGTTCTTTGTACCCAAAGCTCTTCTCACTAGTCTGCTCTGGGATCTGTTCTGTCTCTTGTGTGGCCATAGAGTGAACAGAAGTGATGGATATAAATGGCCTTTGGTGGCTATCAAGTCTGACACTAATAAAAGAAGCTGTGTTCTCACATGCACCAACTTGGTTGGTCATTGTCTCCAATTGGCCCATGGACTGGCTGGAGGATGGACAGGTGTGAAGAAAGGAGCTGGGCCTTTAGAGCCAACCTGGCTCATCACCTCCCAGAGCGGAAGGCTTGGACAGGGAACCCAACTCCCTGGAGCATCAGTTTCCTTCTCTGCAGAAGAGAGATCTTAACATCTGCCTTTAAAACAGAGAGTGGCAGTAACAAAACCTGCCCTGAGGGGTCCTTACAAGGTTGGAAGGAGATTGTGACTGTCAAGTCTTGGCCACATCGGAGTCAAAAATGAGTAGTTAGGGTTGTCATCATCTTGGCTCTTGCTCTAGGATTTGTCTGGCAGTTTTTCTAGGATCTAGGGCTGGTTCCTATCGTGAAACAAAAAAATTTCTGTCTACCACTTCAGTCTCATCACTGTGGACTCCTTCCCAAGAGGAGGCTTGTAGAAAACAGGGGTCTGGAGTGTGAGAAACATGCACAGGGCAAGAATTATGGGCACAGAAGAGTAGCTAGGGAACTCATTTGTCTACTCTTCCTTGTTTCCTTCCTTTCTCTGAGTCTCCTCCTTGATCTGAACCAGAGCCATCCTACCACACTATGCTTTTTTTTGATCCTCAAAACTGGGAACAGATTTGTTTTCCTGAAAAGAGAGTGTTGATGTTGCCACGGCTGGAAAGTTCTAAAGGAGTCAGGAAGCCCTGGGGAGCAGGCAGAGCTGAGCATAGACAGACAGGTGCTGAGGGCTACTACAGATGATAGACTCCGTTCTCTGTTACCTCTGCCTTTATCCCCAGGTCTGTAGTCATCCATCTGGGTCTGAATCTTCCACAGGATTCCCTGGCTCCCTCTTCCATCCTTCACACTCATTCACTCACACTTGACTGGCTTGGTTCTTGCCCCACTTTTCTTGCTCACAGCTCTTTCCCCTTTGACTTTCCCTTGGTCTTTCCTAGGCTTATGTCTCCTCTGAGCCTCAGTTTTGCTTCCATCCATGCCTTTGCCCTGCCCCCCATTCCCATATTGTAGGGCACAATGAAAATTCCAATCCCTGCAGCCTTAGGGAGGTGGGGGCCATGCAGTCCTGAGATCCAGAGAAATTAGGAGGCCCTTTGAGGTCTAAAAAAGTACCAATGGCTGGGCTTAAAACAGCCTGTCTCCTTGGCTCCCCTTCCCCCGCCCCAGCCCTATCAATTAGAAGCAACACTAAGCCAAATACCACTGCTCACGGGGCAAACCTTCCTAACTGGAAATCATTAGCTTTTTAGTTGTTGTTTTTTTTTTTTTAATAAATCATGGTCTAAATAACCAAATAATGAATCTCTCACTAAGCAGCATAATCAATCTTCATAAACCACGGAAATACGCTCTGGAAAGATTGCATTTTACTGCTGTTGAAAACCTCGGTTTCATCAAATAAAGGAACAAATTGCCATTCAGGAAATTATTCTTGGGCTAAAATATGCAATCAACACTTAGCTTCCCACCTGCACAGTCTTAGAATGCACGTGGGGTAATGACATTTGACATGGGGCTTGTTATACTCTGACCCAGGAGAAGGGTTTTCATATTTTCAATTTGTAATGTCTGGCAAGATTCCCAAAGTAATTTTCAATTAAAGTCCCTGGTACTTGTCAAACACGAAGACATTGCCCAAAAGATGGAATAACTTCATTAGGGGGAGACATATTCACTTCATCAAGTATTTCAGCTGAGTGTGCAAATCCTTAGCTCTTGTTCCAGTGCTACAATGGAACAAAACAAAGTCATTTTCTTTCTCTATCCACTAACTGGATGAAATTTAAGGGAAGGGGATTGGCCAGTCATAACCTGTCAGTGGTATTCCTTCAGTCTTCAGGAGGACCTGTTCCTTCTTCCTTAGCCATTTTATTCATTCCCTTAGCTGACTCTGCTTCCCCAGATGGCTGAGGGGCAGGTACTAGAAACAACTTGGCTGGTCAGAGTTCTCCAGAATGCTTCGTACCAGACTTAGGAGAGAAGCTATTTTCTCTCAGTTGTGTTGCTATTAATATGGGTCCTGAGACAAAGCTCATGGGAGATAATAAAGCCATTAGGCAGAGAAACCCACAGGCCAGAATCCAGCATAGAGGGCTCTGAACACATTTGAATCCCTGGTTCCAGCTGCCCAGAAAGCCAGCTCTTACCTTGCCCTTTCCATTATGTGACCCAACACTAGCTTCTTCTTTGACTTAGGTTTGTGAAAATAGAATTTCTGCACTTGCCACCCCAAGAGTCCTGAATAATACATAAGTGATACAAATATAAGCATGTGTCAGTAGAATAAGAATCTAATAATGTTAAGGAACATTTCCTAAGTATTTTCCTTAAATATTTATTGATTCAATCAGTAACAATATATTGTGTATCTACTGTGAGCCAGACACTTGAAGTACAAAGACGATTAAAATGTGGTTACAGCCTGAGTGGGATGGCTCACCCTGAGCCTGGGTGGCTCAGTCGGTTAAGCATCCCACTCTTGATTTCAGCTCCACAACCTCATGGTTTGTGAGATCAAGGCCTGTGTTGGGATAGTCTCTCTCCCTCTGTCTGCCCCTTCTTGGCTCATTCATTCTCAGTCTCTCTCTCTCTCTCTCTCTCTCTCTCTCTCTCTCTCTCTCACACACACACACACAAAATAAATAAGTAAATTTTAATATACATATATAGATGGCTATAGATCTCAAGTGGCTCAAGGACTGGTAAGGAATATAGATATGTGAGCAAGCCCATTGTTATAAATAGGATCATACAAAATGCCATTAACATCTAAATACAGGGAAAAAAACGGGTGCTTACCAGAGAGCATAGGGGTAGAGTGGGCAAAATTGGTGAAGGGAATTAAGAGGTAAAAACTTCCAGGTCTAAAATAAATAAGTCACAGGGATGAAAATTACAGCATAGGGAATATAGTTAATATTGTAGTAACTTCGCATGGTGACAGACGATAACTACACTGACTGTGGTAAGCATTTCATAACATCTACAATTGTCAAATCACTATGTTGTACCTCTAAAACTAATATAATACTATCTGTCAACTATACTTCCATGAAAAATAAATAAAAATGCTATAAGAGTTATGAGCTGCAGCTAGGGCATTCAGGACGGCTGTATGGAGGAAATAGCCCTTTTGTGAGTCTTGAAGGGTGAATTGCAATTGTAATAGGCAGAGAAAAGATGTAAAGGTACTGTGGGTGGAGAGAGCATGTGCTGAGTATCAGAGGCCCAGACATGTGTGGCATTTCTCAGGAGCATCCAATAGTTCATTGTGGATATGGACCTTGGTACTTGAAGGGGAGAATATAGGGGATAAAAAATAACTTGAGAAGATAAATTGGGAGCAGATGATAAAAGTTATAATTTTATCCCTTTTCAAGGGACAAAGCAGCAGGACAGGTAAACAACCAGGTATGTGGGTTTTTTTGAATTTTAAGAGCAGTCTAGCAAGTGAGTGAAATGACAAGAAAAAGGCCAGGAAGGAGGCTCTTGTAATCCAATCAAGCCCTGAGAAAGGCATGAAGTAGGGCTATGGATGTGGAATGAGTGAGAGAGAACACATTTTAAAAAGATTTTAGAGGCAGAATTACCAGAATGTAGCCATGACAGAAAATGCAGAGAGGCAAGGAGGGACCAACCAAGAGCACTCCGGTGTCCTAGCTTGAAAGTCGAAGTAAACAGTCATGCTGTGAATTGAGATGAGAAACACAGGAGGGAAAAAAAATCTGAATGAACACGAGGAGTTGTGAGATTGGGTTTAATCTCATCTCTTCCATTAACCCAGCATCTGACCTTAGATACATTGCTTAATGCACTTAAATTTTCTTAACTATGAACCGAAAAGGCTAGAAAACTTCATCCCCACCTTCCTTCCTTGAACAGTGTGCAATTTAGAAGATAGAACATGAGCAAGTTTGGTCTGACAAAGTCTAAAAGTCAAAAGCATGAAGTTAATCAGGGCATGAGCTGCAAGCCAGGGGTGGATGTTCTCTTTGATCTTGCTGCACAGAGAGAAACCACCCTGGGGAGAAGGATGTGTGGGTTTGGGGAGAGTATGGTACAGTCTTCCCACGAGCACAGAAGTTGTTCTTTGCTTTCTATATAGCTCAAAGGTCTATAAACACCCACTCTCCAGTGCTCAGTTGGTATATGACCAAGATGGCGTTGCCGAGCACCGGGGAAAGAAGATGCTATTCAAAAATGATGGGGCACAATTGCCGATCCATGTGGTGAATCATGGAATTAAATCCATACCTCAACGCTAAACACAAAATCAATTCTAGATGGACCAAAGACCTAACTATAAAAGGTTAAACTTTTAGAATCAAATACAGGAGAATAGCTTGATAACCCTAGGACAGCAATGGACTTTGAAAAAACAATTTGATTTTGAAATAATTTTAGACTTACAGAGGAGTTTCAAAATGGTACAAAAAGTTCCATTATATTCTTCACTCAGGCTTCTTTATTAAAGTTAACATCTTATAGCATGCCTGGGTGGCTCAGTGGGTTAAGTGTCCAACTTCAGCTCAGGTCATAGTCTCCCGGTGTGTGAGTTCAAGCCCTGTGTCAGGCTTTGTGCTGACAGTTCAGAGCCTGGAGCCTGCTTTGGATCTGTGTCTCCCTCTCTCCCTCTACCCCGCCCCCTCACCCCGCTTGTGCTCTGTGTCTCTCTCTCTTTCTCAAAAAATAAACAAACATTAAAAAAAATTAAAGTTACCATCTTATATAACCATGGTACAATTACCAAAACTAAGAAATGAACATTGGTACAATATGACTAACTAAACTATTTGAATTAAAGAAGGACTTTTTTAAAAAAGACATAAACACTCTAAATATAATAGATTGACAAATTCAACCATATTAAAATTAAGACTTTCCATTCAGCAAAAAACACCACAAAGAAAGAAAGGTAAAAGAGAAGATATAAACAGGGTGTCAATATTCACAATACATCTAAGCAATGAAGGATTTGAATCCGAGCATAAGAAGGGTAAGAAGAGCAGCTACAAATTAATAAGAAGGCAAAAGATGGAAAAGATGAATGGGTGAAAGACGCAAGTAGGCATTTCACAGAAGAAGAGATATACATGAATGGCCAACAAACATATAAAAGATCACTCAATTTAATTAATAGTCAAGGAAATGCAAATTCAGACTTCAAGACCAACAATAGCAAATTCTGAAGAAGATCCGTGTCAAAATTCATTGCTCGTGGGGAGGTAAACAGACACCACCACTTTAGAAGGCTGGCATCCTTCGATAAAGTTAGCTAATCACGTACCAGGGCTGTGTCACTAGAAGTGTAGTCCCTAGATTCACAGCACTGCTATTACTTTGAGACCTCCCCTCAGACTAAATGAACCAGAATCTGCATTTTAACAAGATTCTCAGATGACCCAGATGCCTTTTAAAGTTTGAGAAGCCCTGGTCTTTAGAATCTGTTGCTCCAGTGGGTACATAGCAGGAGACGTGCAAGACGACGTTTGCAGCATTGTTTATAGTAACAAAAAGTAGGAACACCACAAATGTCACCTAAGTGTAATGTGGGTAAGTAAATGGTGTATCATTACACAATGGAATATTATCCAACACTGAAAATGAGTGAACTTCTCTCGGGTGACATAAAGATGAACCTTAGCTGGAAAAAAACTTAAAAGTCACAGAAGATTACATACAACATGCTACCACTCTAACACGGCTCAAACATAAGCAAACCCAAATAATGCATCATTTAGGAATCCATAAAGCCCTGAGAAAACCTTTTTTTCCCTTTGAAAAGGGAAGACAATTACAAACAATACTGAGGATATTGCTGACTCTGGCAGCAGAGCACAGAGATGATGAGGGATGGCAAGTGTGGGCCAGGTACTGGCGATAATCTAGTTCCCGGGTTGGGACTAAGCAAGCTCATAGGTGTTCCTTTGGTTATTGTGCTTTTCTTTTTTTTTTTAATTTTTTTTAACGTTTATTTATTTTTGAGACAGAGAGAGACAGAGCATGAACGGGGGAGGGGCAGAGAGAGAGGGAGACACAGAATCGGAAGCAGGCTCCAGGCTCAGCCATCAGCCCAGAGCCCGCCGCGGGGCTCGAACTCGCAGACCGCGAGATCGTGACCTGAGTCGAAGTCGGATGCTTAACCGACTGAGCCACCCAGGCGCCCTGGTTATTGTGCTTTTCAATATATACATTATTTATATTCTCTTTTTTATATAATATTCCTTAATTTAAAAATCACTTTAAAAAAAACCTCCCTGCGCTCCTGTAGGAGCCAGGGTTACTGATTTGCATATGAAAGAGTTTGAGTTCATTGCAACATGCGGATGCAGAGAAAGCAGCTGAGATGAGGGAGTACTCTAGTGGCAGTAACATCTAAGGCAGAGCCACACAAGGCCAGGGGAAGAGGGCGGCCAACACAGCCAAAACCAGTGCGATGTTCAAAATCATGACCCTCCATGGGATGGGTCAGGTGATACGGAAGCCTAGTGCCAACGGCATAGTGCTTGGCTTCTCAGGGCCAGGGACAGCTCCCTAATCACTAGCGGGAAGGGCTTGATGGTTACACAGGATTTGTAATACATACATAAATACTTATGTCATACATATGTATGTATATTCTGGAGCTAAGCAATAAAGCCCAGCTATTATTGAACACCTAGTACCTAAAATGAGGGATATAAAGCACCCCTCCCAATGTCAGCACTCTGGGTCTACCAGGCCCATCTCTACAATCGCAGCAAGATAAGGGCTCACCTGACCACATGTGCCAGGACAAGGCTTATGTTGAGCAGTGGTTCTCACACTTGGCTGCTCGTTGGAATCGCTCGGGCAGTTTTTAAAAATTCAACCCCCTGGGTTCTACCCCCAGAGATTCTGATTTAGTTGACATGGGATGCAGCTGTGATATTGGGAACTTTAAAAGCTCCCCAGATGATTCTAATGTGTAGCCTTTTAAAAAAAATTTTATTTTAATAGAGCAGCTTCCCTTTCAAAAGTGCCTGTGTGGGATCACACAGTTAATAAGCCATAACATCTGGGGCAAAAAATAAAAGCATATGAGTCCCGAGGGATATGGGATACAGCCTGCACATTTGCATAAGAGTTCACAAATATATAGCGTGGAGTAGCAGTGGGTGTGCTGACCCACGATTGAGGACAGAAGGATGAGATGGAATTGTTAGAGTGTTCCAGGAATCATGACATCCCTTGCCTTTTGATCAAAAGCTATTTACACCAGAGTTTCTCAGCCTTGGTGCTATTGACACTTTGCATCAGATAAGTCTTCGTTGTGAGGAATGCCCTGTGCACTATGGGGTGTTTAGCAGCATCCTGGCCTGTACCCAGTAGATACCTGCAGCCCCTTCCTAAGTTGTGACAACCAAAAATGTCACTAGACATTACAAATGATCTCTAATGGATGAATCTGCTGCCCAAGCAGACATCCAACTGGACAATGGAATACCAGTTTCCTCTTGCAGGCAGAGCTCGTCTTTAGATGTGATTTTTGTAGCCCCTCACACTTTGTTTTGGGAGCCAATAGAGCAAAGGAAGGGGTACAAACCACAGTGTCCCACTAAGATGGTGAGACATAATTCCAAAGAGCTCTCTCCTTTCTCCTCCAGTGTCAGGTTGGGGTGGACTGAGGAGGGGCTGGTTGGATGTGATAGGCTGACCCTGGAGCAAGGTTTGAGCCCGGTTCTTGGGGGCTTTCCTTAGAATGAGAGGCGGGCAAATCTCTTTGCCCTCAGTTTGGGGTCCTAGTGACCATTTTCTGAAGGAACAAGGAAAGTGCCTTTCAACATCCTGTTACCCAGGTAACTTTTAAGGCTGTGTTCCAGGTCCTTGCACCAGGCATGTTTGAGCAGGGGCTTTGCACAAGTTGGCTTGATATATTAACCTGTCTGGGAAGGAGCCTGTGTGCTTCCAGTTGTTGTAAAATAAACATGGGGCTCTGAGCTTGAGGGAGGCTGGCTTTTGTCAGGATCCGGGCTGATCCACGTTGTCCTCACCTCTGAATAATGAGCCAGAGGCCCAGAATAGGAAACTTTGCTTCAGCCACAATAGCCGGTAAAATTTGAATTTGAATACCTTTTGCAAGTTCAACACAAAAACGATTCATCGAATGTGATGCCCGGGACTGGCACAGAAGTCAGGGCGCCCGGCTTCTCGCAGTTTCCACTTGCACACACACACGTGCACAGATATGCCAGTTCTGTTATCAGGTATGCCAGGTGAGGGCAAGTGTGGAAGGGATGGTTCAGGAGAAGCGGAGTGCAGCAGCAGAGGGGAAGGAGAGGTCAGCGGGCAGGCGCAGCTGGGAACGACCTGTGCAGTGAGGTTTGAGTTAGCCCTGCAGCAGCGGGGAGAGTGGGAAGGGGTGAGAAGAGCAAAGGAGATTGGTCTGGGCTGATCTGGAGAAGGCCAGAGTGCTCTGCCTCAGACCTCGGTGTTCCCCAAAATGTCCATTGTTGGTTGTTGGCCTGTTTTGTTTTTTTGACCCAAGATCTCATTAAGAAGCATGTGTCCTATATCTCATTCTCATGCCCTTTGATTTTCCTCTCGTCTAGAACGGCCTCCCCATCTGGCAGGCATTTTAAACAGGATTCGATTAATGAGTAGGAATCTGGCCCAACTGGGTAAATAGGGTTAAGAGATGACAAGTGACAAGGTGGCTCTTCAGATACCCCTGGGGAGACTGTTGGCATGTGTAAAGGACTCTGGGTTGCGAATTATCACCCACTTTACAGAATAGTCTTTAGAACCTA
Organism: Panthera uncia; assembly: GCF_023721935.1. Taxonomy (NCBI): domain Eukaryota; kingdom Metazoa; phylum Chordata; class Mammalia; order Carnivora; family Felidae; genus Panthera; species Panthera uncia. Next base: position 98,067,101 of record NW_026057582.1, on the reverse strand, counting down.
TGGGAAAAAAGGAACTTAGAAACCATCTGGCCTAACTCCTTAATTTTACAGAAGGGTTGCCTTAAATGTTTTTGGGAACAAGACGGGAAGCCAGTGAACCAATCAATCATTTTACAGATGATTGCATGGAGGAAACATGACTTGCATATTATCGCTTGCTTTAAAAAAAGGAAGGCAGAGCCTATACCAAAATCTGTGTCTGCTTGCTCAGAGGTGGGACTCCCGATTCCTGCCTAGCTAGGCTCCTTTTGCCTTCTAGAGCCTGTGATGGACTCGGGCACCTTGCAGGGGATGAAGGAGGCAAGACGCTTGCTGGCTTCATTTACCCCATGATCGGATGGCTGACACTGACTCAACTCGCTCCCTTCAGGGCGAGCCCGGGGGTGGGTAACAGCTGGGGAGCCTGCTGCAGCTGGCTGAAGTCTCCCGGGAGGACAGACGGAAGGGCCAGAAAAGCCGGCTAAGGCATCCCACATACCAGGCCGCGTACGAATGACCTGCAGTTTCCACTGGCAGACTAAACTCCAAATCTCAGATAATTGACTTTGGACAGAGATTTTCATGGATTTTTTTTCCTTACCCAGAAAGGCAGTCATGTCTGGGGAAAGAAAAGCCCCAGTCAGCTGCACCGTACAATCCCTTTCTGGCCTCAAAGGAAAGGACATTTCTCAGAAAAGTCCATCACTGGGGGCCAGGCGGCAGAAATATAATAAAGCAGCCTCCTGTGCTATCTCGAGTCCCTTCCTTTCTGTGGGGCTCCCCTCTTTTGAGGTGCCCACCCCAACCCTGGATCTCCAAGGCAGTGTCAAAGCTATGAAACCCTCTGTCATTTCTGCCATCAGGCTCCCACCTGCTCAATTTTCTGCTCTCTCTGAATTGTTTCAGAGAGGGGCGTTTTGAACTAATTCAGATGAAATGACCAGTAGGGTGATGTGCACTCTTGATGTACAACTGGCAAGAAGGAAATTTTCTTGAAAACCTTGAAAAGCACTTGAGAGAGGATCTGGTTCATGGCCTTCCCAACTGTGTTCTGTGAAGCCCCAGGGCTCTGCAGAGGTGCTCTGGGGGCCCCCACTAGGCCGAGAGCACTCCCAGCAAGGCAGAAAGTTCTGCCCTGTGTCTGCTGGATGACCTCAGCTTCTATCTATGGTATACACCAAGGTTCTACTCATGGTTTCTCTTCAAAGCATTTTGCTTTTCCAAAGAAAGTTTAGAAACCAGTGATCGATGCTTGAAGGAACCTTGAAAACATTATGCTAACTGAAAGAAGCCAGTTACAAGGAATCACATATCACACAATTCCACTTCAACGAAATATCTGGAATGGGAAACTCAAGAGACACGGGAAGTAGATCAGTAGGTACAAGGGGCCAGAAGGAGTGGGGAATTGAGAAGGACTGCTAATGGCTACAGGTTTCTTAGGGGTGATTCTAGTAGGTTCTAGAATTGGATAGGTGGTGGTGATGGTTCCACAACCTTGTGAAGATACTAAAAAAGCACTGCACTGTATACTTCACAAAGAGCGAATTTTATAGTATGTGAATTAAATATCAGTTAAAAAACATTTTTTTAACGTTTATTTTTGAGAGACAGAGACAGAGCACAAGCAGGGGAGGGACAGAGAGAGAAGGAGACACAGAATCCAAAGCAGGCTCCAGGCTCTGAGCTGTCAGTACAAAGCCCAACTCGGGGCTCGAACTCACGAACCGTAAGATCATGACCTGAGCCAAAGTCGGACGCTTAACCAACTGAGCTGTACAGGTGCCCTTTAAATCTCAGTTTTAAAAAGCCAGTGACATAATGCAATTCCTTCATTTTTCAGTTGAGAAAACTGAGGTCTAGAATGATGAAGAGACTTGCTGAAGACCTGCAGACGTGTAAGGAGCAAAGTCCAAAGTGGCTCCCTAATCAGATGCTAGACTTCATGGTGGAGTTGCACGCAGGTCCAGGTTTCCCGTGTCCCTCAAGCCACATGAAAGAACTGACAGCCTCTATTGCCTACACAGGAGCCTGGTCATAAACAGAAAGAATGGTGGCTCTCTCCCCATGTCTCTCTCTCCTATAACTTTACCAGAGTAGTAAAAAGACACTGCTGTGGTGAGCAGGAGTTAGACAGAAGGTCAGGATGAGAACACACTGGCCCCACGGGACTGTGTAGGCTCATGCCAGCTAGAGGAGCAAGTGGGGGCCTGTGTTCCACCGACAAGCCTCGGCCTGGATGCAAAATGGTGTCTACACTGACGCTCACCCTCCCTGGCCCCAGCGCCTGTGCACTGTGCAACCATGTGCAAACCACTTCCCCCCCAAACTACGCTCCTTCCCTACAAAATGTGCTTGATGATAATAATAATGTCTTCAGGTAACTAATAAGGTAACAGATGTAAAGTTCCAATACAGGCATTATTATTTTTATTACCATGTGAAGATGTCTTAAAGGGTCTCATTGCCCAAGGGCTGTGTTCTACCTATCAGGTAGAGAATTGCATGTTAGAAATGACCTGTGGCTCAGGTCATGATCTCATGGTTTGTGAGTTTGAGCCCCACATCGGGCTCTGTGCTGACACCCACCCCCTCTCGTGATCTGTCTCTCTCTCTCTGAAAAATAAATAAACATATAAAAAATAAATGACCTAGATCCAAGTCTAAAAGAGAGAGGATTGAGGCAGAGAGAGCTCTCCTAGAAGAGCATAGTTTGCTTTAGGATATAAAAGAGTTACATTTTCCAACACAGAATCTCTCTTTCTCATCTTTCTGCCTTCATTTTTTAGAGCTGTGGCCAAAGGAATGAGGAGAAGGAAAAAGTCTGACAGGCCAGATTCTATAAGTGAATCTGAGGGTCTGTGGATGATGTGGTGTTGGGGTCAGAGCAGAACCTTCAAGAAGGTGGTGATGCTTGATCTTGCTTTGGAAAGACACAAAGAAAATTGTAGAAGAAAAGCCCACAGGTGGCAAATTTGGTGGGTGGGCAACCAGGGGGTTCTGCCTGGTTGGGCAGGGAGAAAAGGGGCCGAGTTCTCGAGCTGGCTGATGATGATGGGAAGAACCAGCACAGAGACAAATTTTACATTCCTCAGGCCACCCCCAGGATCAGTGTTCCTAACTGTCTTCCCAGATATAACAGGGTCTGGACAGAAATGTCAGAGCCTCTACTACATTCTGACCTGCAATCCTCAGCAACTTGCCCTGAGGAGAAGGACAATGACTTCCATCCAAATCCACATGGTGTTCACCCACAATTCTAGAAATCAGTTGAATGGAAGCATTTCTATTATAGTGAGGTATCCAGTAAGAACCCACTAATTTTAAGAAATTTTCCTTGGGGCGCCTGGGTGGCTCAGTCGGTTAAGTGTCCGACTTCGGCTTAGGTCATGATCTCGCGGTCTGTGAGTTTGAGTCCTGCGTCGGGCTCTGTGCTGACAGCTCAGAGCCTGGAGCCTATTTCAGATTCTGTGTCTCCCTCTCTCTGACTCTCCCCCTTTCATGCTCTGTCTCTCTCTGTCTCAAAAATAAATAAACGTTAAAAAAAAAATTTTCTTTGAGGAAATGTGGGCTATAGCTTCGAACTTCACAACTTCAGTCAAAGGAGGCACCAAGAAATCCACGCTCGGGAATGACCCCCATGTTCAACCTCCCAACAATCTGGTGTTCTTGTGAATGTGAACAGTGGGATGAGGAGAGGTCTAGGGGCATTTCCAGGCATCATGTATATGTTTTTTGAATAAACAAAGGAACGAAATCAGGCTCAGACTCAACTGGCGCCTTAGTACCATAGATTATTAGACCTCTCGGTAGGAACCATACATATCATGACATAGAATATGCCACTTGGGCCCTCATTAGCAGCAGACAGAAGACTTTTGTGAAATAAAATCCAGACCTCCTATTTGGGGAGTTGGATAATGTGGAGAAAATCTGCCCTGGCCACCCTAGCTATCTTTTAGGGAGCTTCAGTTTTTAGTTTAGTTTTTATGGCAATTTACACTCATAATTATGAAAGCAAACCCCTAAGTTCCCACAGGGGTGGACAATCAAGAGAAAGGAATTATCCCGTAGCTTAGGAGAAAAGGGCTGCAGAGGGTTGCCCAGCCTGAAGAGGGTGAGTATCCTCTTTCCATGTCAGCCTGATGTCAAGTTCACTGACAGGGAGGGTGTACAAGCTGTAGTTCAAGGCCCCTAAGGATAGGAATTGTGTATGTCTCATTGTGGATGGACACCCAGTGCCTAGCGTGTGCTTGACCTATAAGAGGAGCTCAAAAAATCATATTTGGATTCATGAATAAACACATGGTTGTGGCTCAGTATTAATTTCAGGTGCGTACACACAACCATGTGAAACAGAATCACTATGCTGGATCATGTCTAGATAAATAAAATGTATTTGGTTCCTTGAAAGGGTTGAATACATAACCTACTTGGACATGTAAGTGATAGCTACACATATTCCTCTGCCTGGGGAGAATGTAAATCAATCTCCTTCATTTTCCAAATGTCAGTTCAACTGCTTGAACATAGAGCTAAAACATTTGGAGCCACAGAAATATGGGACTCCAGGCATTCGTCTGAGAAATTGGCTGAGAACTGACAGAAATCTGTAACTTGCCAAAGATGCATTTGAGACCCTGTCTCTCAGACTGAGACAACCCAAGGACATGGAAAGAGGGCTTTGTTGGGACCCTCTGTAATAAGTTAGATCTGGGTGCCTAATAGAGTATCCCATGGCCACACATGGCCACACATGGCCACTGAGCCCTTGAAATGTGGCTAGTCCAAATGGAGATACGCTATTAATGTAAAATGCACATCAGATATCAAAGATTTCATACTGATATTTACTGACATTTACTAACAAATGTTTTCAATTGATTATATGTTGAAATGATAAAATTTTGGAGATATATATATATATATATAATGTTTTAAAAATTAATTTTGCCTATTTGTTTTTACTTTTTTTAATGTGGCTACCAGAAAATTTAAAATTTTAAATGTGATTGATAATAGCCAAAAGGTGGAAGCAATCCAAAAGTTCAATGATCAATGAATATATAAGCAAAATGTAGTGTGTGTGTGTGTGTGTGTGTGTGTGTGTGTGTGTATACACACTATTCTGCCTTCAAAAAGACAGAAATTCTGGGGCGCCTGGCTGGCTCAGTCGGTTAAGCGTCCAACTTCGGCTCGGGTCACGATCTCGCAGTCCCTGAGTTCGAGCCCCGCGTCGGGCTCTGGGCTGATGGCTCAGAGCCTGGAGCCTGCTTCCGATTCTGTGTCTCCCCCTCTCTCTCTGCCCCTCCCCCGTTCATGCTCTGTCTCTATCTCAAAAATAAATAAACGTTAAAAAAAATTAAAAAAAAAAAGAAATTCTGACACATGATATAATATGGATGAATCTTGAAGTCTTAGGAAACGTGACATAGGCCAGTCACATAAGGACTTGTATTGTATGATTTCGCTTATATAAAGTGCCCAGAGTGGTCAAGTTCACAGAGACAGAGCAGAATGGTGGTTCCCACTTCTGGGGGAAAGAGGGAAGTGGGGAGTATTGTTTAATGAGTACATTGTTTCCATTTGGGAAGAGGAAAAAGTTCTGTGAAAGTTTTGTGAATGTACTTAATGCCACAGAACGGTACACTTACAAAAGATTAAGTCTTTTGTAACTCTGGAAAAGTCAATGTTATATATATTTAACCACAATTTTAAAGAAAGGAAAATAGGGGCAGCTGGATGGCTCAGTCAGTTAAGCGTCCGACCTCGGCTGAGGTCATGATCTTGTGGTTCCTGGGTTCAAGCTCCACATCAGGCTCTGTGCTGAGACAGCTCAGAGCCGGGAGCCTGCTTTGGATTTTGTATCTCTCTCTCTGATCCTCCCCTGCTCGCACTCTGTCTCTCTCTGTCTCAAAAAATAAATAAATGTTAAAATTTTTTTAAATTAAAAAGGAAAATAAAAAGAAAACAATTAACTGAAAGGACTTCTAGTGAGTTCCATAATTAAAGAAAATCTTCATTTTATTAGATCTTTGACCTCCAAGTCAATAAATATGTTACTTCACTACTTCACAAACGTCAGCCCAAGAATCTCTCCACAATTAAGGGAATCTGTCACTGATTATGCAGTAGAGTTTTCTAGGTCACTCAAAAGGCAATTCTCAGGTTTGCCCTTTGAGGATCTGAGGAGCCAGGCATCCCTGGATGTGAGTGGAGATGAGTCGATGTGAGTGGAGACTTCGGGTTTGTGGCTGGGAAAGAGGAGAATCTTGTTGACTGTGGGGTATGCTAAGAGAAAGGGGAAAGATGAGAATGAGGAAGGCTGTCATGTGGGGGCCCATTCTTTGCCAGGCCTTTTGGGACTCCAGGAAGTGAGAGAAGTTAGGGCAGAAGAAAAAAGCAGCTTTTGCCAAAAGGAACTGTGTGACAAAGGCAGGGCCACTTTGGGGCCCAGGTAACAAAGGTAGCACAGAGCAGAGGAACAGTGTCTTCTCCCATGGCTTGGGTATGCAAACCCCTCTGAGGTGGCTATGGGAGCAGAGTCTGCTCTGGGCAGAGGCTGGCGTTGCCACCCCATCAGAGACTGAGTAAAGAACAGCAGAGGGAGGACCAGGACAGGAGGAAGATGGTGACTACAGACAGGCAGCTAGTTTGTGGCCCCATGGGGGTGTTCTCTTTGTAAAGTCACAGAAATATTTGGAGAGGCTTTGCAGGATGCTGGAGGACTCTTGTGAGCCTGCGTGGGAGCAAGAACAGGAACTCGAGAGTTATTGACATTAGTGTGACTTAATTTGTACTCAGACTGGTAAAGCCTGGGAGAGGGATTATATTACAGGGGCATCCAAGGGTGCCCCAGTTTTGCTCTAGAGGGAAAAATACTCCATAAATGCCAGATAATGGTTTGGTAAAATAAATTTAAGTTCCTTAAACAAACACAAATCCAAAGGCAGAATGATTTAATTCCGTTTGAAAGGACTATAAGGAGTAATAAGGAGGAAATTCATTATACAGAAGGGTTTCTCCTAAGAAAGAGCTCCAAAGCCAGAAGCTGGGAGCATTTTTCCCAGGAAGAGAGCCATTGAGAAAGAAGACAGTGAACTCAAACATTCTCTGATAGAGCTCACATGACCCTGTGCTCCTGGCCACAGCCAATAGAACCAAAGATATTCATCCCATCTAGCGCTCGGGCAGCTGAACCAGGGCCAAACAAACCCATGAGCTGTGGCCCACTTGAAAAATTACCAGAAGCAACCATATTGTAAATAATGCAAGTAAAGAGAAAGCCACGCAGCTGGGCCATTAAAGCAAAAGTATATATTGGGAGCTCCAAGATTGTAAAAGAAAGGGAACATCCTCTGTCCCTCTCCCCACATTCTCCTCTCTTGTCCAAGAGAAGGAGATACAAATCCAGACTCCTGGACACTGACTGGGCCACATTTCCCAGGGACCTCATCCCCATGTATCAGGCAGACATGTTCTTGACTCAGTCGCCCTTCTCTCACTCCCAGGTGATGGTAACCAGGGGCTTTTTCCAACATGGGGAGAGATCTCATGTTTAATATTTTTCCCATTCTCTTTGGAGCATTCCTACCCTTGTGATCTCCAATCTATACCTCTAATAATGCATAGAAACTAATATATGCAAATTCTTCTGAATTATAAAAAGCAGTAAGTAAATACAAGGTTTGATGGCTACTGCTGTTTTTAGTCATTATCATCCCATTTATGATTACCATTATGGTCCTTAACAGAAGTACCCTAAAAGTCCCCAAATGGAATGTGTGCTGGATGAGATATTTCCACATGAAAGAGAATAGCAAGATGATCAGAGGAAATTCTCTGTTCTTTCTAGAGAAGGATGATATCCAAGACTTCTGCATCTCATCAATGCCCACTGATGCTATTATGTTGATCCTGCAAAATCTTGAAGGTCTTCTGAATCATTAAAGAAAGCTTAGATTGTGTCTAGTTTATTTGTTTAGTGTTAAGTGTATTTCCTTGTATTTGAATTCTTTGTAAATTCATAATCTGCCTGTGGTGACTGAGTTATTTAATTATGGAATGTTCACTCCATTACCCAACCAAGCCAGATCCACTTTGGTTTTGACCCAGACCACCTGAGCTTTCATGTCTGGCTCTGAAATCCTTCCTGTGCCCGCACTCCCCCGCACCACGCAATCTAGGGGTGGGTCCTCCTGACAGTCTTCCTCAACGTGTAAATTAGAGCAAAACCAGTTCCACAAGTAATTTTGTTGTACATCGAAGTCCTTTGGGAAAATCAGGGCAAAAGCACAGCACATGGGGTCCTCCCAGCGGAGCTCACAGTCTGCCTATAGCAGAACCTCTCAGGGACCTACTACCTGTGCAGAGCTGGGACCCACCCTTTACTCAGGAGGAGTGCATGGGTCCAATCACCCCTCATAGCAGTCTATAAATTTACATTCTTTTTTTTTCTTTCCTAGCTTCTCAATTTAAAATAATTTCAGACTTACGAAAAGATTGCAAAAATAGTACAAAGAATTCCCATATACCCCTCATCAGATTCCCCAAATGTTAACATCTTACATAACCATACTGCAGTGATCAAATCAGAATATGAACGTTGCTGCAATACTTCCTGTACACACTATGGACCCTATTCATAGCTCATCGATTGTTCCACTAATTGTCCTTTTCTGATCCAGGGTCTAATCCTGGGTCCCGTGTTGTTTTTAGTGGTCATGTTTCCTTAGTCTGGGGGAGTCCGTGCTCACCTCCCTAGTTTCTTGCTCTGTGGCTGCAAATAAAGTGGACATTCTACCTGCTTCAGGGCACGGGCAGTGGGAAGAGCCCAGGCAGGCCAAGTGCTGAAGGAAAGAGACCTCATAGCCAGTGGGTATTCAGGATGCTCTCCCCCTAGGAACCAAAGAGAAGGTTGATTTCACCTTCCCACCACACCACGCAGCCATGAAGCAGCATCAGGGGCTTCCTAGAGTGTATCAGACGTGGAAAAAGTCTTCTGGGCTTTCATTCACCCTCATATCAGAGTCTTTGCAGACTACCTTATTACTTCTTCTTCTTTTTTTTTTTTTGACCTATTAGTTGGATTTTCCACAGAGAAATTTCTCATCTTTTAGCAATGCTATTTAACCAATAAAGACACCTTTTCCTCCATGTTTTCCCCAACCAAAACCAGAATGTAATTATATGTCAAAAGCTATTCTCTTTCTCTCGCTCTCTCTCTGTCACACATACACATCTTCTGAATGCATATTATCTTTTAATTGTTGTTAAAAAGCAAGATGGCAGAGTGGTTAAATGCTACATTCTGGAACAAGACTGAGTTCAAAACCCAGCTCTGTCCCTTATTAGCTTTGTGACCTTGTGCCTCAGGTCTCACCTATCAAATGGGAATAGTAATAGTATAGATCAGACATGCCCGTTAGAGTAAATATTTGTAAAGCATTTACAGTAGTTTCTGGGATGGTTAACACCATATGGGTATTTGCTAAATACACGTTTAAAAATAAAGAGGCCATGGGGCGCCTGAGTGGCTGTCGATTGAGCGTCCGACTTCGGCTCAGGTCATGATCTCACAGTTTGTGGGTTCGAGCCCCACATCAGGCTCTGTGCTGACCGCTTGCTCGGAGCCTGGAGCCTGCTTCAGATTCTGTGTCTCCTTCTGTCTCTGCCCCTCCCCCGCTCACGCTTTGTCTCACTCTGTTTCTCAAAAATAAATAAATGTAAAATAACTAGATACATAAAGAGGCCACTGAGACTGCTGTAACCAATTAGCATCCTTTGTATTAACATGCTATTGGACACAAATCTTTCTAAAATGTAAATTAGTCACATCCCTGACACCGTTAAAACTCTTTGACTGCTGGCAGTTCCCAGATGGAATCTAGTCTACAAATGTGTGCTAAGTACATATGTCCATGTACATTTTTTTCATTTGTTATCAGGCAAACATTTAAAATGAGAGATTTCACAGGAAGCAAATTTTTCCAAAATTCTCCAAAATTCAGACTTCTCCACGTGGAGCTTATGTCCCCTCAGAACAACAACCTCGAATGGAGCTAAACAGAAGCAGATTCCCTTAGGCAGGGACTGGATGGTGTGGGTGAGCCATGGTTCCCACCCTTCCCTATAGTCTCCCTGACAATGAAAGGAAGGTGAACTGCCATATATGATCCCGTACATACTGTTGTTTTTCTTATAGTAGAGAAATAGTTCTCTTTACCTCTACCAGGAGTAGAACAGATAGAGAGTTTATGAGGGCCACATTTGAAGAAAAACATGAGAATGTGTAGTACTTTGTAGGCATGAAACTTTTTCCTACACATTTTATAAGCAAATTGTGTCAGATTTGAAAAAGCGTGATCAAAGATAGATGCCTTTTCTTTTAAAAAAAATATTATTTTTGAGAGAAAGACTGGGGGAGACAGAGAGAGACAGAGAGAAAGGAAGAGAGAGAATCCCAAGCAGGTGTCTGCACTGTCTGTGCTGAGCCCTGTGCAGGGATTGAACCCATGAACTGTGAGATCGTGACCTGAGCCAAAATCAAGAGTCGGATGCAACACGCTGAGCCACCCAGGTGGCCCAAAGATGCTATTTCTTACATTGGACCTCATCATTCGCTGTTGCCTGGTCACTGTAGGTATTCCAAAGTGGAACCCCTGGTCCACAGAATAAAGCACCAATACTCAGACCCTTCATGACTTCATTCCCGTGGACCCCCTCATATTTACTTCCCAACACACACATATCCTATATTCAGCAATTTTGAACTGTTTTGGGTAATGTGGCTCCATGTCTTTTTCTTTGATGTCTTATGAATGGAACATCTAGCTACAAAATAGAAATTTTTGCCTGGTGTTCAATCTTAAACCACTGGTATTCATCAGCATTGTACATTCCAAAATACTCATTAAAATAAAAAAGAAGATAACATTTGGTATAATCATGTAACCAAAGTCACCCTGATGATAAATCAAAGCTAGACGATCAAGAACAAAAAGGACCTACAAATCTTCAAGCATAATTCATCTTGACTACAAAACAGTAAAAACATTCATAAGGAGTGCAAATACAATCCCATGTGCCACACAGTGATTTAATAAACCGACATACACTATGAACTGGAAAATACATGTGACAGTATATATTTTGAATAATATAAGTAACATGCTGACCTTTGTTCCTGGAGGATCAGACTATGTATATATTATCAGAATCATCTTAGTCCAAACAAAATTGATCCTGATTTAGGAAAGAACTTCACTTGGTTGAGAGTTTCAGAGAGAATGAAGACGGTGCTGAAAAGAATTTTGTATTTAATGGTTATCTGTGGGAACAAGATGGTTACTGATGGTGCTACCCACATGTCAGGTCCTTCAGGCAGTGGAAGAGGCCCTGGGTCATGGAGCAGAGGGGAAGGAGGGACAGAGGAGAGGCTCTCATCCCAGCTCCTGGCAGCTTGGTGGCTTAGCAAGGTGACAGAGTATGAGATGAACGAAGCTTCAGTAGGTCTCTGAAAGACACGAGACCTGAAAAAAAGTTCTCTCTTCATATTCACATATCTCTTGACACACATATATAATTTTTAAGTTCTCTGGTTCCTCTGATGAGGAACCTGAGTCCCTGAGAATTTGACTTGGCTGAAGACAGCTGACAAGAGCTCACCTACTTGAGCTCCAGGGGTTCTGATAACCAAGCCACCACTACATTGCAGTAAAAGGGGGTATTTCAGAGTTTCAGTATTTTATTAACTTTTCCCTCTCATCTTAAAAACTACTTCAGTGCTGGGGCACCTGGGTGGCTCAGTTGGTTGAGAGTCCAACCTCAGCTCAGGTCATGATCTCACAGTCTGTGAGTTCGAGCCCCGTGTCGGGCTCTGTGCTGACAGCTCGGAGCCTGGAGCCTGCTTCGGATTCTGTGTCTCCCTCTCTCTCTGCCCCTAACCCACTCGCATTCTGTCTCTGTGTGTCTCAAAAAGTAAATAAACATTAAAAAAAAAAAACTACTTCAGTGCTAGAAGTCTATGATCCTTTTGACCTTGGATGACAAATGATACAGAAGTAATGTATGCCTCACATTTGTAACTAATTACCACCATTTGTTGAGCACCTACTATGTACCAGTCACTGTACGTAGGTCATCTTGCTTAATTCTTACAATAATATTATGAGCTAAGTACTATCAGCCCCATTTTACAGATTAAAAAAAAAAAACAACAACAACAGAGGTTCAGAATGGTAAAATAACCTGTCCATGTGACATAATTCCTAACTGGGAAAGCCCGGATTTTTCAGGTTTCTCTGACTCCCAAACCTGTGCTCTTGGTATTTCACTAAATTGCCTCTTCACATAACAGTGCAATAATCGTGATCTTTCATTGACTTTTACAGGTCAGGCCCCTGACCAGATACTTTACCCAGACAACCACAACACTGTCAGGTCCCTGTTACCGTCCATTCGTGTATGTGGAACAGCCCTTCTGAGGGAAGCTGACTTGCCAGGGTCCCAGGAGTCTAAACCAGGCTTCACCCTAGAAGGGTTCAAGGCCTTTGATGGAAAATTCTAAATGTAGCCAGCAATAGTCAAAAGGAGTGGTTCTCAAACTCTACTGCATTTAGAATCAGCTGGTCGGCTTTTTAAAATTCCACGGCCCGTATTGTTTAGTGGGTACAGAGTTTTCTGTTTGCAGTGATAAAAAGAAATGCTGGAAGTTGATAATAATGATCGGTGCACAACACTGCAAATATACTTAGTGCACTGAAGAGTAAGTAGTATGCTTAAAAATGTACAAAATGAGAAGTGCCTGGGTGGCTCAGTCGGCTGCGTGTCCAACTTTGGCTCAGGTCATGAGCTCACAAGTTCATGAGTTCGAGCCCCACATTGGGCTCTGTGCTGACAGCACAGAGCCTGCTTCAGACCCTCTGTCCCCCTCTCTCTGCCCCTCCCCTGCTGTGCGTTCTCTCTCAAAAAGAAATAAAACATTAAAAAATGTTTAAAATGATAAATTTTATGTATATTTTACCATAATAAAAAAAAATCCATCTCCCGGACCTTAACTGCTAGGATCACAGGGACTGGTACCCAGATATCACGATTTTTTTAAGCTCCCCAGTCACTTCCGGTGTCCAGCTAATGTCCAGCACTGTGACTTAGAACCGTGCTCCTCAAACTTAAACGTGCCAACGAATCACCTGGGGAATTTGTAAAATGCAGCCTTAGATTCAGTTGGTCTGAGGTGGGGCTTGTAATTCTGCATTTCTAATAAGATCCCAGGTGATGCTGCTGGGACCACACTTTGAGTAGCAAGATGTCAACCTGTCTGCACATTAGAACCACCACCTGGAGACCATTCATTTCTCCCAGGAGTTATGTGGAACTCCACTTCCCTGGGACGCTAATAGTTTCATGGATTAAAATAAAAAGATTCTATGGATAAATAAATTTGGTAGGGGCTGAGGCAGCAAAGTTAAGCTAGTGTCTTCTTGGATGCTTTAGTTTGCTCACGTGTGTTGAGAATTTTCAAGAGGGAGATGGAAGTGCCCAGCATTTCCCAAACACATCTGACCCAGAGTGTTTATCAGAGCAGAACGGTGCCAAGGATGACAGTCACTCCTGTAGCATTGTGCACTGGGAGAGGCTGTCACCTCTGCTGAGAGTTACAGGGGATGCCCTGAAATCAGCTTCTGGTGCAGACAGATACACCTTGGGACAGGCACAGGGAGGCTAGGTCTTACATTGACAGCCCATGCGGGAGGCCAAGAAAGATGAGATGCCACACATATTTTCACCTACCTTGAGGTCTGTGACTTCAAATGCACCTTTTCTGGGTGCCTGGGTGACTCAGTTGGTTAAGCATCCTACTCTTGGTTTTGGCTCAGGTCATGATCTCACAGTTAGTGAGTTCAAGCCCTGCACCGGGCTCTGTACTGACAGGGCAGAGCCTGTTTGGGATTCTCTCTCTTTCCCTCTCTCTCTGCCCCTCCCCTGCTTTTCCTCCACCCCCCTCTCAAAATAAATAAATAAACATTAAAAACAAATTTTTAAATGAAAAGATAAATGCACCCCTACTACTGGAAGGGCCTCAACTTCTTCATGTGTGCAAGAAGGAGGCTGGGTATCGCTGTCCAGCGTCCCTTGACAGTGTTCATACCGCGAGGTGTGGTGGTGTTCGGTGCTAGAATCAGTAAGTTGCAAAACCACAATTTGGGGAGGGGGGGCGGGCAGATCATGTAAGTACCTTTTGAAGCCTCACTAGGTTTGGAACAAACAGAAAGATAATTTTAAATTGGCCTACAATCCTCAAAGAGGTCTAAGATTATATGTAGCAGGTGTCAATCTCGGGCTTTTCTCTCTGCCTCACCCCCAACCCCAAACCAAGTCCTGCTGGTCCTGTGGAGAATGCAGTTCCAGCATCTGGCCTCCCGGTTCTAACCACCATTGTCTCTGCCTGGAACAGCTTCTGGGCCTGGCCTTTTCCCAGCCCAAGCAATCCTCACCCTGCCTGAAGTCTCCTTTTCAAAAGGCAAGTCTCTCTCATGCTTAAACCCACAAGCAGGCCCCGTGTCCTCAGGGGAAAGTTGGGCTTGGCCTGAGCACCAGTGCCTGGATGCCAGGCCCTCATGCTTTCTTACCACCTGCATGACGCTGCTGGTCCTGCTCAGCCGGCCTCCTGCCTCCACAACCTCATCTGAGTATGAGTACCTCTACTCAGCCCCAAGGTCTCAGCTTATTATCTTCCTTCCTTCTAAATCCTTCCCAGCTCTTCCTCCTCCATCTGCATCCCCAAGCCCTAGGTAGGGACCACATTGTCCTGCAGCCCCCAACACCCCACGATCCCCTGAGCTTGGGGACAGGAACTAAACCTCATTCGCAATTGAATCCCAAGCCCTGGCCCCGTGCCTAGAACAGAAAGACTGCTCAACATAAACTTACCAAATTATCCAAAGTCTGAGTCCTCAAGGCCCTGAGAAGGCATGATAAAGGGCCTTTATCATGCCTTCTCAGGGCCTTCTTACCTAAGGCTTCTTGGCCTCAAAGGGAGTTCACCTGTCCCTCAGCATCACCAGGGAGCTCCATAAGGAAAAGGAAGAGAAACAATGGTACCCAGGGCCTGGGCAAGCCAGTAGTGTGTTCTACTCACGGTCAGTGTAATCAGTGTGGCTGTGCCACTCCCCTGCTCAAACACTATCAGGGACAAAGCTGCCCAAATGATAGAGGCCACACCCCCTCCCCTAGATGAGATTCCCACCCACAAACAATCTGGCCCCTACATATCTTTCCAACCTTTGCCCACTGTTCTCTTCAAATGCCCAAAGGTCCGGTTAAGAAACACCTTCATTTCCCCATACACACCTCAACAAACCCCCCCACCTCTGTGCCTCCCCCTGAGTGCCTTCCTTCCCCCAACTCACACTCCCAATATCCAACCTTTATAACCTCCACATCCCAATATTTACCTCCACGTGAGATCCTCTGGGATTCCTCCAGCCAGAAGGAACAACTCCTCCCCTGCTTGCCTCTTCTATATTAGTGTCCCTTTCTATCACATCTTACAGTTTTCTGTATATTTGTCCTGTCTCCTGCTAGACCCTTAGTGGGAAAATGCTTTCTCTGCTTCACAGCATGGAGACTCGCACGCAGCAGGCTCTAAAATATATACTGAATTAACTAATTGATTAGGTAAGCAAGCCTCTGTCTGTGGGGCATTTATACCTTACGTGGCACCATCACGAACATTAACCAGTCAAGTCTCATGGATGTCTTTAGGGGCTGGTGGGGTAAATCCCATTCTCCCTCATTTGCAGGCCGAAAGTCAGTCTCTAGGAGGCTCAGTGTCTCACCCAAAGCACCACAACAGGCCAGGAGTAGGGTTAGGATTGGAATCTGGTCTTCTAAACCCAAATCTGACCCTGTTCCATTGAACCGTGTTGCACAAATAATAACACTTTGGTCCATTCTGACCTTTTCACGAAAAAATATACAGCAAGTAGGTTTTCTGCAGCTCTGGATCCAAACTAGGAAGAGGGCAGGAGGGAATGGAGTGGCCCTCATCAGGGGATCTCTCGGCCCAAAGAGGCTCCCAGCATCATGAGCGGACTGAGCCTTTCTTTCCTGCCATTGGCACTGCCAGTCCTGTCCCTGGCCCCAGGGGAGCCTGCCAGCTTAGTAACTGGCCAGCCCTGGACAGGATTAGCCTTCTGCCTCCCTCTTCCCCGCAAAGCCTACCTAAGACAGGTTTTTGCACTGTCTGTTCTCCATTCTACTTACAAAGAAACGAGGCGGGTTCTGGTTTTGCTTAATTTTAATCCTCAAAATGGAGAAACACAGTTTGCTTTCGGTTCCTAACCAAAAAGCTGTAGGAGTTTAAGTCAGCTGAAATCTACAAGTCACTTAGCATGGCCCCAGGTGCCTGCTCTGCCCTGGGTGGGGTGCTGGGGACCACAGGCTCTGGCTCCCCTTACAGGACCTTTATGAATTCCACTCACTCAGCCCTGCCCATCACCACTTCCTTTCTTCCAGGAGACCTACTTTCGTCTGAAGATGGTGGAGTGAGACAGCTGCTGATCTGCAAACCCACTGAGCCTCCAACAAGCCCAAGGGACTCCTCTCCGGTTTCACAGAACTTGGAGGTACATTCTTCCCAGGGCCAGGACTAGGATCAGGTGAGTAAGGCATCCTCCTAGGTTGCAGCATTTAAGGGGGCACTGAAAACCCAGTCATCAAGATACATGATATTTAAATGCAACATCAAAAATCAAGATTAAGGCAAGAAAATCCACGATGAATAAAATATCAAACTTTTAAACAAAGACAGGATCATTCTTACCAATTTTCCTTGTGTCTCAGGCTCCAGGATGGCTCCACATGGCACTGCTACTGATTTGTCTTTATTTAAAAGTTTGATATTTTGTGGGGCACCTGGGTGGGGCTCAGCCAGTTAATAGTTTGACTCTTGATTTTGGTTCAGGTCATGATCTCACGGTTCATGAGATATTGAGCCCTGAGTCAGGCTCCACACTGACAGTGCAGAGCCTGCTTGGGATTCTCCCTCTCTCTCTCTACCCCTTCCCCACTCGTGTGTGTGCACACGCACCATACACACTCTCTCAAAAATAAATGAACTTTGAAAGTTTGATATCTTTTACAGCATTAATCCCTTACACTGATTTTGATTTTTAAAAATATGATCTATGTTGATTGCTTTGGCTTTGGTGCCACTTAAATTTTGTGCACAAGGCAAGTACAGCATTCGCCTCACCCGAATCCCAGCCCCAGTCTTCCTGTGCAAGCATAAAGCAGCTTGTTTTGTTAGAAACCATGCCACATCCCGGGTCAAGGCTCTAATGGTTACAGCAAACCTGCGAAGCTACCTTTTCTTAGAGTTTACCCAAGAATCCCTTCCAAAGCATTTATGATCATCGTCATTTGGCCTCAAGGTCAATGGTTTTAAATGTGAGCTACACGTTAGAATCACCTGGGAAGGTTGTTTTGTTTTGTTTTGTTTTGTTTTGTTTTGTTTTGTTTTGTTTTGTTAATTCCAGTGCTCACTGAAGCCAGAATCTCTGGGAATGGAAAGTATCGGGAAGGTAACCAAACATCTCCATTTGCCCAGAACAAAAGGGTTCCCTCAGTGCTGAAACTGAGCCAGTCCCTGGCAACTGGGATGCTTGGTCACCCTAGCTGTTGTTTGCTTCTCAGACGATACCAATGTGCAGCCATAATTGAGAACCTCTGTTAAATAAATACTTCTGGTGACAGGGAGCTCACTACCTAAAGACAGCAACTTTAAGTTCTCAAACCTGGGGCACCATTTATTTCCCTCCCAGCAAAAGGTAGGCTGTGATAGAAATGGCAGGAAACCACAGATGGGAGCCTCAGAAAGCAATGAGGAGCAGAAGCAAACACAAAATCCAAGAGCCAACTAGCATGAGGTCAAGTTTTGCAGGGAAATTACGTATTACTAGGGACAATAACGCATGTAAGCGAGAGAAACATTCCCACATCTTAGCAGTTCTGGTCTAGCTCGTATCAAACCTGGGGTGGAGCAGGCAAGAATGTAGCAGAGTGGGAAGGAGAGTCAGCTGCTAGATTAAATGTCATAAGCAAAACCCTGGGTCGATATCCACATCCAAATATTACTTGGCCACAAACTCCAATCAGCCCTTTTTTCCTGACAAGAAAACTCCTATTCTTTGACCTCACTGCAGTTGTGGTCGCAATCAGAGGGTTAATTGAATACAATAAAAGATACATTCGAGGAGACAGCAGTAAATTAAATTAGGGGAAAACATTCCCACGGTTTTGATTTACTTCACAGGAAGAAACAAAATATTGGACATCTTCTATTATTTCACTTTTGCCTGGAGGGTAAAATGCTAGATAAACTTGCAGAAAATTCTGAAAAGGTTGCTATAATCCCTAACCATTTCTGGGATGATGTTCTCATCACTGAGAAATAAAAGGTTGTCTTTAAAATGCAAATGAACGTTTGGTAATCCTCTCAGGAACCTCACCATTTTGGTTCTGGGACTTCTGAAGAGAATTGCAAAGGGGAGCATTGATTTTTTTTTTTTTCCTGATTTTTTAATTGGAAAACTTTTTAAGCCAACCTGCTTCTCCTGTGGCACAGAGATGTTTGCTGTGCTGCTGACATCTACCGAGAGACTGTGAAATAGCATTTCTCAAAGGAAATTCAGCTGCTCTTGAGCAAAGCCACCTCTCTAACAGATAATACCATCTGTGGCGCATCATGGACCTCTGAGCAAGCGCTCGTCGATTTCCACAGAAGGTCAGCATCCTGGAACACTTACTTGGACAGTCTGTAAAGAGGGAATGAGGCTGCAGCCGTCCTGGGGATGGCGGTTCCCATCTTGGGGCTCTCTGCAAAGGAAGAGGAGCCCACATTTCTAAGTGTGGAACGCGAGCAGGCTCTAGATAACCAATCTTCACACTTAGCCTTCGTAACAGTCCTTCCAAATTAGTGCTATTAGCCCCATGGTACGGACGTGAAAAGTAAAATTCAAAAACGTGTGTGGCTTGTCTCAAGCTACAAGGTCGGCGAGTGGCAGGACAGGAATGGACCGGGAGCAGCCTGACTCAGTCTGCGTGTCCCTGTCTGCACTTCCTGTCTCCAGAGACAGCAGCAGCATAGAGTCATACCAGAGCCCTAAAAACCCCAACACTAGGAAAGAACATTTGTTCCACTTCATTCCCAGAGAGCCCTATGGATTTTCTGTGCAGGAAAATGAGACGTTAACGGGGGAACTTAAACTCAGGTGAGGGGCATCTGGGTGGCTCCGTCATCGGTTAAGCATCCGATTCTTTTTTCAGTTTAGGGCATAATCTCTTGGTTTGTGAGTTTGAGCCCCACATCGGGCTCTATACTGACAGTGGGGAGCCTTCTTGGGATTCTCTCTCTCCCTCTCTCTCTCTCTCTGCCCCTCTTGCTCTCTCTCTCTCTCTCAAAATAAATAAACTTAAAAAAATTATAAACTTAGGTGAGATAATTACAGCCTTTTCCTCCCAATTATGATTTTGTTGAGGACAAAGATGTGCCACTAAAAAACTGACTTCTTCGCTAATAATTCTGAGAAGATCTGAGTCAGATGGCAGTCATATTTGGAATATTAAGGGGTCATAGAAGTCATGTTCCCCTTCACTCTCATTTCCTTCTCCCATGTGACATTTTTAGAAAGTTGCTTTTGAACATGTGCTGTATTCACAGCCTTCAATGCAGATCCTGCTTCTGGGTACACTCACCTGTAAATAAACTTATCCCCCTGCAGTTGGGTTCCAAATAATCAAGCACATGTTTTCCTGGGCTTAGAGGCACCTGTTTGTAAACATTCAGAGCCATCAGCCTAAATGCAAATCCCTTCTGATGTCTAGCATCCCGCTTACAGTTTTTCTGTGCCGTGACTGCTAACATATAAGGGGTGTGGGACAGTGGGGAAAGACTGAAATATTTTAATTCTTTATTAATTATCATGGCATTGTGAGGGGGAGGGCAGTCTTTTGGTTGGTATCCCTGTGGGAGAGACAGGAGGCAAGGTGAGAATATTTGTTTCTATAATTAGGTTGATAAGTTTTGGGTTTTTTTTTTAGAAAGTTGACTATACAGCTTAGAAAGAGGGCTCAGTAGTAGTTTTTCAGTTAGTGGGTCTAACTAATTATTTGGGGGGGTAGGTAATGCACATACATTGTCTATATTTCAAAAGATATCAAAAGACTCTACAGTGAAAAGCAAATCCCTCTCCTGCTTTGGTCCCTCATCCTCCAGCTTGTCTTCCCAGAGATGGAGATGTATAACCTTCCAGATACATTCTACACACACACACACACACACACACACTCACGCACACGCATGCGTGCAGATACAGGCATACTTTATAATTTTTTAACTCTGCACACTGTTCTCACCTTGCTCATTTCTCTTAACAATCCATCTTGGAGATCCTTCCCCCAATAAGCAGAACTGAAACAAGTTGAGCAGGCCACCCTGGTGCCGAGAGCACTCTGTAACTTTATAAGTCTCTATTGGCGGTTGCCAAAGTGAATGTTCATCCTGGGGATTAAAAGATCTTTTTCTCTTTTGAGGCACCACTAACCTTTGGCTGGGAAATCTCAGGGATTTTTCTCATTCAAGACTTCGAAGTATATCTTCATTTATTAGATTGGATGATACATTTCTATTGTATTGTGTGCATTTCTATTTAATTTTCTTCTTTAGTGAGCTTGAGAGCATCTGTGTATCAACAACTTAGTAATGAAGTTTAATACAAAGTAGAATGAATGGTATTGGAGTTTATTTTTTTTATTTTTATTTTTTATTTTTTTTAACGTTTATTTATTTTTGAGACAGAGAGAGACAGAGCATGAACGGGGGAGGGGCAGAGAGAGAGGGAGACACAGAATCGTAAGCAGGCTCCAGGCTCTGAGCCATCGGCCCAGAGCCCGACGCGGGGTTCGAACTCACGGACTGTGAGATCGTGACCTGAGCTGAAGTCGGACGCTTAACCGACTGAGCCACCCAGGCGCCCGGTATTGGAGTTTAAAAACAACAACAACCTGTGACATTTTTTGGGGGTGAGGCAGGCACTGTGGGAAGAGGCTTGAGAGGGGCAGCTCTGGGGGGCCATTCTGCAGAAGTCGACATATTGTCATACCCCTTAAGTTCTTGACATCTGGTTTTAGTGCCTCTCCACCTGTCCAGGGAATCTGCATTAGAAAGTTTTACTGACTTAATTAATTTAAAGGATAATATGTGAGATATGTGTAAAGGGAAATCAATATTCCCGATCAGGGAAGATGAGCCTCTCTTCCATCTCCAGGTGATTCATAACATGGAGACTGCTCTTAGCACTATTTGCTCTGTGACCTTGGCTGGGCTCCAGACAGTCCTGGGCTCCAGGTCTGCGATGCTGCTGGTTGCCAATCGACTGGCCTCAACTTGACCACGCTTCTTCATTCTAGCCCTTCCATGGAAATAGCACCATTCCACATTTTCATAAACCTTTTACGATTTACTTTCATCAACACGCTTTCATCCTGTAAGATGCTGATGGTGACAGTTGTTTTTGCCCATCTGCAAACAGGCCTGCCCTGTCTGGAGAGCCGCTTGTCCCCGATGGAGTTCTTACATCCATTCAGATCCAGAAAGTGTCAAAGGCTCCCTTCAAAATACAATTCACCCCTGTAATAACAGAGCCCTTCAATTCCTTTGGATCCATGAACACTGGGTGAAGGAGCTAAATTCTAACCTCTGACCTTTCAACCTGCAATGTCCCTAACATAACAGCACCTGATACACTGGTTGGGGAGATTTGAAGCAAGCAGCAACCCCTCCCAGGGATCCTCTGGGTTAAAAGCACACACAGTGTTTCCACAAAACAAAGTCAGGTGCCCTCAGGAGTATGTCAAAATATGCTGCGTGATCCCCAAAATACTCTTCCAAAGATGCACCCAAGTAGAGTTTGTAACTGGCCTTGTGTTCCGTGAAGACCAGGGCAACTCAGATTAATATCAACATTTCATAGAGTCTAATAACAAAATACTCCACACACAAAAAATGTTGTCTATCAAAAGTACATGAAACAAAGACTCCCAAATATTAAGACCAGATGTCGGAAATAACTAAGGAAAGCATTTACTTTTGGCGTGCCCAGTGAGATATAGAAAAATGTATGCGATATCAAATGGATATGGCTTTCGCTGGAATTTTTTTCTCAAATATCGACTAGTGACAAAGCAATTTGTGCTTAAAGATTTAATCCCAAAAAGGAGGTTTCTTTCACTTCTTGTCAGGAACCCCTTTTAGCATTAAGCCCTAATAGCTCAATAAATAAACAAAGTCACCTTTCATTGTCCAATGTTCAAAATGTCAAGTGCTAGGGGAGGGCAAATAGTTCACCTTCTCTCAAGTACCCATCGATTTAAGTTATAATTACTCCCCTGGTGACAACCAAAGGGGTTATGGAGAATGTAAGCAGAGCAGTCCCCAGAGAGATGTGTCTGTCTCCCTCAAAGGAAGATTCCATTAAGAGAGAGTAACCCAGGCTTTAACGGTTGGGATTTTCTTTGGACAGTCTAGCGACTTCCCCACAAAACCCCTAGGAAGGCAAAGGGGAGAAGAGGGCGTGGGGTGGAGAGATCCTTACAAATGTGAAATCAATACTGGGCAAAGCAGCTTGGCCCACAGAGGAGCTCTGGGCCCACTGACAGCAAGGTCAAGGCCGTACCATGAAGCCAGCCCAGCCCAGAGAGATCGCAGGCCCAAGGCACTCCAGTGAAGAGGCTTGCAGCCCTGGGTTTCAAATTTCCTGGCCATTGTCAATGTGCCTAGTGAACTCCATATTATCTACACTTCAGAGACTTTCAATTTCCTTTCTTAATAATAAAAAATCTGTCTGAAGTGGTTATAAAATGTATATTTATTTACCGCTGGGACAAGGGCTGAGGGCAGCGTTAGCAGGCTGTGGGTTAGGGAGGAAAAGGAAGATGAGAAGAGCCTCTGGTTTCCTTTTGCTTAAACGTCGCCAAGCCCCCTGGGCCCGTCATCCCTCGCTCTGGCTGATCTCAAGAACCAAGCCGTCAAGCATGGAGTACTAGCTCACCTTAACGTCCCAGGCCAGTTAAACATTCTCTGAGCCTGACGGGCGTCCAAGCAACAGGAAACAATCTGTCCCTCGGAGGAAAACTCGGGGAGGCTCACTGAGCCGAGGGGTCTGTCCAGTCAACTGGCTCTCTGCTGGAGCAGGGGTCAGCAAAATACAGCCCAAGGGCCAAACTGGGCCCACCACCTGTTTTCATAAGCAAAACTCGTATTGGAACACGGCCACATATGGTTCTGGCTGCTTTCTCACGAAGACAGCAGAGTTAAATAGTTGAGAATTGAGTTGTATGCACATGGTCTGTGATGCTTAAACTATCTACTGTTCGAGCCTGAACAGAAAACTTTGCCAGCCCCTGGTCAGAAAGGGTGCAAATGGCAGGTAGGAGGTTGTTTCCATATTCTGGGAAGGAGATAATAGCATTTTCATGCTAAATGCTGCCATTTTAAACTTCCAGATAGTCTTTACTTGCTTGAAGAAAGAGCAGTCTATATATAGGAAGTCTACAAAGAAGTTTCTTTAAGGGGCTCTATTATATCTGTGATCCAAGCCCAGATGACAGAGCCCTGACTGAAATGGACACCTCGATGAGGCACCTGCACATCTTGAAGGGAGTGAGCAGATGGGCAAACTGAGGCTGAAGGGCTTCAGGATACGTGAGGAGAGATATCCTGTCAGCAGTTGGAAATGCATTCGGGGGCACAGGAAAGGGTCATGGCGGAAAAGGTCGACTCACAAGGCATCTGCAGAGCAGTGCTAATGAAACCATGAGAAGAGACAAATCCATAGTGAGGGGAATGGCAAAGGGAAGGGGCAGGGGCTGAAAGAAGTCCATTGTTGGTGACTGAGGGGAAGGAGAGGCATCCATGGAGGGGCAGCCCGAGAGGTAAGAGGAGAAGAGCCGGGTCAGGTTATGGGGCACCCCTTTCTTTTGGGAGCTGACAGACATACTTATCAGCTGGCACAGGAACTCCCTCAGCCAGCAGGGCCCCAGCCTCCCCACCCTGAGATCTTTCTGCAAAAATGTATCCCTTAGAGAAGAGTGGAAATGTCCACACGAGGACCAACAAGTAGCCCACATGTTATTTCAGGGCACTAAGCTAGCTTTCCCTGAGGATGCCTGAAATCCTTCCATCGAAGCTTCTTTACCTTAAGGCTTGGGTTCCAGTTGAAACAGGCTGCACCTCTCAGGAAGAACACTCAGGAAGAATACTCCTGGGGGTGAATGAGGGCTCTGTAAGCAGGTTTGGGTACACTGTCCAAGGATAAGTGATAAATTACAGGGCTCATGAAAGCACAACTCAAAGAGACAGGACAAGCTACAAAGCAGACAAATGGTTCCCATTTCATCATTTTGCCAAAAGGGCATCATGCCACGGTTTTCCAGCATTTCTTATTTACTAATTAACTGGTCAACATGGCAACAATAAACTCAAGCAAACTAGTCGTTATACTTCAAAGTGGCCAGATCAACAGCCTACATGGGGCAAAGCTTTTACCATGTCTACTCAATGGGGAATGGACTCTGGGCGGGAGGCAAGATGGTAGGCGCACACTCAATGCCTTCAATACACAATACTCAGTGCTAGGTGTCGTAGGTAGATAAAGAACTGGACAAGCACTTGCAGAGCTGCCCCTTCAGGTGGACAGGTGACACTTTTGACATCTTGCAGGAGAATTGGGGCGACAAAGTCCTATAGATCATGGTGGAGGCAGCGCCATGTAAGCCACATCTTGGAGGCTGCAACAGCTTTGGGAGAGGTTGGATGAAGGGCCTCCAGCTAGTACTGCAGAGGTGGGGATCGGCCTGGGAGGACTGAGGGGGAGAAGAAAGGTGACGGCAGGGAACTGGCTGGCTCTCAGCTGTGGAAGGCCCTGAATGTCTTTGGATGTTCTCTGGGTTTGGCCAAAATAGCTGGCTCTCAGCTGTGGAAGGCCCTGAATGTCTTTGGATGTTCTCTGGGTTTGGCCAAAATAGACGTTGGACCCCAGAAATGGCTAGAGGTGCCTGCACTCTTAGCAGGAGGTGCATGGAATAGGAAAGAGAGAACATGAAACAAAATTCAGACCCCAGAGCTGCAGCAGACAAACTCTGGGATGCTGCTTAGCCTGGGTAAGCCTCAATTTCCTCCTCTATAAAATCAGGATAATTACAGGACCAATTTCAAAGGTTGATAAAAGGACCAAGTGAGATAGTGCACACTCAGTGCTTAACACAGTACTTTTCACCTACTGAAAGTTGCATGAATGTTATTCAGGTTGCTGAAACTACTGCTTATCAGTAGGAATATTCAAGAGAGGGACCCTCCCTAGGAATTGACCCCAAGGGCCCCCTACCTAAAGACTCTAGACCAAAATACCAAATCTGCCTGATAAAACCTGTTCTCTGTCTGCTCTGCATGCCAGCGGCTGGGCTTATCTAGCCACAGGTAGAGGAACCAGACTGAGTTAGGTAGGTAGGTGAGCTCAAGGATCATATCCCGAGGGGAGTGTGGACCTACAATAGAGAGAGGTCTCAAAAGACCAGGGAGAAATGGCCCAGACTTTGGGCGGGTCATGGTAGGAGGGAAACAGGTGGGGAGTGAGCATCATGGGGAAAGGCAGTGCACGTAGACTGTAGAACAGAAAGAAAACTATGTTGGAGATTGCAGGGCAATGATTTGTTTGCTGCTCCCTCCCTTGCCCAACAGGAAGCTCCTTGAGGGCAGGAATCATCTCTGTCTTGCCCCTGCAGTCACCCCGGGAACTGGCGCCCAGCCACTGCTCCATGGTACTTCATGAGAGCACTTTGGTCAACCTCATCGCCACCTCATGCCCCTTCAAGTTCTGGCTGCTTAGGACAGCATGGCCTCCTTCACTTTCATACACGCTAGTCTCAAGCAGCTTCACCTGATGGCATGAAGTCACGTGCAAGGCATTTCAGACTCTGCCCCAAGGCATTTGGATGTGGAAATGCAGGGATCGGTGTTGAGACGTTGTCAGACACAGCCACATGTGCTCTATCATTGTTAATCGCACTAATGATGAGAACCAGTATTTACTGCACTCCGAATAGGGCCAGGCACTGTACTAAGTGCCTTGTATACATCATAATATTTGATCTTCACAAAACCCATTTTACAGATAAGGAGACTAAGATACAGAAAGACTGAGTAGTTGCCCCATGTCCCTCAGCCAGCCAATGTCAAATTGGGACCCACTGATCTGGGAGCCTATGCTCTCTATGGGTGGGACTCTGGGCCCTCAGAGAGCAGGTCACTGAGGGGTCCCTGCGGGAACAGACAGGTAGGCCCTGGCTGGGTGGCCTTTGGTACAGCTGCGATTTACCCAGCAAGCAGCATCCCCAGAGCCCCCTGCATACACTGCTCTCTTACAGTCCTGCTCCAGGCCTGCTCTGGAGGTTGGCACCACTCAGACAGTTTGGGGGGCTGTTGGGGCTCAAATGGAGGATGTCTCCATTCCACCAGCTTTCACCGGAGCGGTTTCAGCATTGGAGAAACTCTGGGCTAACATTGAAATATTAAATGCCTGAGGACAATTTGCAACATTAAAAAAAAATTATTTTTGGCCTTCAGTGGCCAAGTTTAAAAGATGGAAGTTAAAATACACTCTGTCCACAGCGGAGCTGGGAGCACCCAGGCCAGAGATGACAAAAATCAGCATTGTGCAAAAATCCACTCCTGTAGTATTCTAACCTCCGTTTTCCCCTCTTTGGCTGTCAGCAACTTACATAAGAGGCCTGAGGAACAAATCTGAGATCTATTGACTGGTTATCTATTTTATCTCTACTCCCTGGGAATAGGGGAATGTCACAACTGAAAGGTTAAGCCCAGAGGAAAAACAGCCACCATCGTGACAATAATTAAGAAAGTCTGCAGTTAAGACTATCTCCAAAATGTCCTGATTTAGGTACTATTGATGTCCATCAACAGGATTTTTTTTCCCCCTTAAGCTGAGAATATATTTTAGGTTTCAACTTTAACATCAAACCTACTATGGGGTCCTCTGCTGGACTACATTTGGCCTTGGCTTCTGCTTGTCAGATCCTCCCACGTGCTCCCCACCTCCCTGTACTTCACATATAATTCCTGGTGTTATAGGAAATGACATCAATATGGAGGTAAACATACATATGCTTTCAATATGTCATCCACCCATGTTACATTTGGGGAGCATTTAGGAGCAACAATAACAAAATTGGAACCTTGAATTCTGGAGAAATGTAAGCTATGGAAATGGTGCAGTTCGGAGCTCGCTAAGCCACATACACAAACCATCCATAAAATGACCTTCAGAGTAGAGCTCGGGGGGTTGCAGGTCCAAGAAAGGGGGCCAAGGATACCGAATGGAGCACTTCTCACCCTTGCACAAAGTAAGCAATACGGGAAGTACAGACACGTGAATGTCTGTCGTAGAGAACCCAGGGTTCTCCCTCACTACTGGAATTCTTGGAGAATGAGAGACTTCCCCCCACCCCCAGTGGACTTAATAGGAGGAAGAAAAGGATCTAACTGAGTAAAAATGTCTCCGCTTATATTTACTTAGTGGTCCCTTCAAAGACAGTAGAAGGGAGAGAGCCTGATTTTATTTCAGTTTTTCAAAATGCCTGAAGAAATTGTACACATTCCTTTTCCTTTATTTTTGGCTGGAATTCTATCAATTCTGTGAATGAATGTGGACTACCACAAACTAATGTCTTTAATAACTAAGTTAGTTCATCCCAGGTAAATAAAGTTTGTTTCTGAAGAAAAACTTTGCAGCTGTGGGGTCTGTAAGAGGAAAATGAGTCACAAGGCCGTTACTGACCAAGATACCAGGAAGTCCTCAGTGAGCCAGCATCAGGATGGGCAGGGTCCGGCCTCTAATGTGGACCAAACAGGGACTTTTGATTCCTTTCACGTTAACTTTTGTTCTAATGATTTTTCAAATACATCTTACATTCCCAAAACCTCGCTCAAAAGTTGTACCTAGCATGACTTGTTGTTTTGCAATCTGGATGCTGGAGAGAACCAGAGAAGTAGATTTGAAAGTGGAGGATATTTAATTGAATTGCCTCTTGTTTTGACAGATGTTTTATACAGTACTTTGTCTGTTAAGAACAAGATGTTCCAATAAATACTGGATAAGTGGGAGAGAAAATTTACTACGAGGCCATAAATCAATTGGCAAGGGGTCATAAACCGCAAGATTGGTGCTCAAAGCATTTATTAGATTATCAGAATCTAAGATTGATCTGTAGCTTTATCTATCTTCCCCTATCCATCATTTTTATGGGACATGAAAAAGAGTTATAAAGGACAAATTGCATTTAAAAAATTAAAATACAGGTTTTAGACAAAGCAGTATGCCAGGATAGGGGACTAGATTAAAATAAGTGATAAATCAAGAAAGATATCCCAAATTGAAATATTTCTGTCATTCAGCAGGAGAGAAGTACCAGCCTAGTAGGAAATGAATACTCAGATAAGAGAAATCATAGAAGTTTTAAAATACAGAGGGGTCTAGAGATTGCCTCATCTGAGCCACCATCATCTTACAAACAAAGAAACCGAGGTCTGAGAGGTTAAGTGACTTCTACAATAACATGGCCAGTTAATGGCATCAAAGACCCTATTTCTGCTAAAGATAATACAGAAGGCTTTGTGATTTTGTTTTTGGAAGAATGTATTTTTATTAACAAAGAGCTATGTAATTTTAACTTGAGACACTTACACAGCATAAACTCCTTGAGGACAGGAACTGATTTTCCTTTTTACTACGTATTTCCTAAATATTTGTCTGCAGACCTCCAAAAGTTGTGGAGCCTCTTCTGTGTACCTACACTGTACGTTTCACACACTAGCTCTCACATGTTGGCAATGCATTGGTGGCCCCACGGAGGTAGGCACAGGCCTCAGCATCCACATGCTGTCGATGAAACATGAACCAAACATGTGAGGTCAGGAAACACAGTCTACTACTTGGGTTATCCAAGGCCTGTTTTCTTTGGGGCCATGCACTGAGTGCTCTTTCCCCAAGAGGCAGGTCCAGAGTAGGGTGAGGCCAGCAGGGCACCTTAAAACATAAGGAGCACTCACTCTCAGTGTCATTCAAGTTCAGACTTGTACTTGCAGGATGCTGAAAGTGTCTCCTTAAATCACATGCCCTGGTGCCTGGCAAGCCAGGAAGAGGAGATTTGCCAAAGAAAGGGACAATAGGGAAGCCTAAGGAACTGGTTCCTGAGCGCCTCCGTTCCCCATGACCACACCCAAAGTCACAAGTGCTGAGGAGAATAGACCATGAACAAGACAAGGTCCCAGTCCTGAAGCTGCTTGCATCACAGCAGAGCAACAGACAGGTGCCATCTCACAACATGCAAAATGAACTTAGTAACTTCCACTTGTTCGTTAGTCCCAAACGAAATGCTGTGGGGTCGCAGAGGAGGGAAAAGGAAAATGTGTTGGAAGAGGTGGTATTTAAGCAGGCACTGACAAGTAGGAACATGTCGTTCATAAGAGGAAGAGAAGGCAAGGCGGGGGCATCGGTTCTGCCCATCCACTGGATTGTACTACAGGGGGTGGCAATACCAAGGGGAGCCTGGGGGACACAGAGGAAAGGCAGGCTGCTTCCAGATGGAAGGTTCTACAAACTTCAAGTGTTCTGCAAAATGGTGCTCTGAATATAGAATTGCCAGATGAGAAGCAGGACATCATTAAATTTGAGTTTCACAGAATCAGCATAATTTTTTTAGTGTGTCACAAATACTACAGCAACATTAGGCTAAAAACAATATTTGTTGTTTATAAGAGATGTAAATTTAACTGGGAGTCCAGTATTTTTATTTGCTTAATCTGGCAGCCCTATCTGAATACAGCCGGCAAAAAAAAAAAAAGTGAACACAGTAGAAGGGATGGAGGGCAATTGAGGAAGGGGCCTGAGGGACTTTACAGAGAAATCCGGACTGTCACACTGCAGGGTAATCCTCTGTTCCAAAAGGAAAATTGTAGAAAGAATCCCAGAACTGAAGGAGAATTCAGAGCAGTGGTTCTCAATCCAGGAGGCACACTAGAATCTTCCCTGGGGAGGTGTTACAAACAATCAGTGCCTGAGTCCATCCTCAGAGACTCAGAGTTGATAGGTTTCAACCTGGCCCAAGAATTAACATTTGTTAAAGCTCCCTGGGAGGTTATCTTGCCGAACAAGGATGTGAACCACTGCTTTGGAAACCACTAGGGAGAGGGTCAGACAGAGCTCCTGGGTTTAAGATCCAACTCTATCACTTCCTGGCTGTATGACCTAAACTAGACCTGTTTAACCACCTGTAAGACAAGGATAATAATTGTTCCTACACCAAAAAATTGTTGAACAGATTACAAAGACTTCTAGTTAAACCCTGCAGATTGAGTACATGCATTTAAATCCATTCTATACTGAAGCCCTACTGAAATGACAGAAGAATAAGTTATACTAACCCATGCACTCAGCCACCTAGAGTGTGTAGAGAAAGCTGATGTGTAACTATCTGCAAGCGAGGAGAAACGAATAGAAAGCAAGCTAATTTACACCAATGAAACCCAGAAATGTTCAGAAATGGAGGCAGCAGGGATTCTCTACAAGTCAGTCCGAGAGACAGGCTAAAAACCAAAGGATTCACTGATGGTGTGATAGGGAAACCCTCCTCCAACCCTTGCATCTGGTGGCAGCCCCTCTAGAGAGAGAGGGACCGCAGAAGGGTAGACTCAAGGGAATTCAAGGGTACAAGGGCCTGGGAGGCAATTAATTAAAGATAGGGGGGTGGAGTGAAGGATTGCAGGCTGAATGGTGAGTAACAGTACTCTTCCCCAAATGCCGGCAACAGGGCACACCCTGTTGGCACACCCTGAAGGCAGGAGACTTTCTGAAGAACCTGGCAAGTGTTTGAGGAAGAAGGAGGATGCTGACATTTGGAAATCTCCCAAAGAAAGGCTGGGTGCCCCCGTCACTCTAGGCCCATAAATAGACCCTCCCTCAACTTCTAATAACTCACTAGACAACAAGGATAGAAGAGATCAGAAGAAAGCCTCTAACATGAGAAACAGACCACCATCAAACAGGGGAAGAAAATGACACTTGAAAGAAACATAGACAGCTCAAGCAGTGGAATAAAACAAAAGAGAAAACTATAATAAATATGAATAAGAATATACAATAATCATCCTAGAGATCTAATATCTGACTAATAGAAGTTCCAGCATGAGAAGATATAAAGCAGAAGTGGGTAAATTGTCACATAACTCTAGGAAAATTTGCCAGAAATCAACAAACACTTTCCTAGATTGAACAAGTCCAGTCAGTAGCAACCCACCCTACATACAACTCCACAAGAAAGGGGGGTGGCTGACACCTAAGCACAGCATCATGGAACTTCATGATGGGGATGGGGGGAAAGACCCTAAATGTTGAGAGAAGAAGAGAGAGAAAGAGCAAGAATGGGAGAGAGAAGTCATGTACAAGGGACTTTGGATCAGAATGCCATCAAATTTCTCAACATCTAGAAACTAAAAAGAAGCTACCAATGCCTCCAAATCCTAGGAGAAAATTATTTCCTCCTTAAAATTCTATACCCAGCTGAACTATGAATCAAGAGTAAGGGTAGGATAAAACCATCAGACATGCAAGAAATCCAAAATGTATGTCCTGTGCTGACTTTGCTGCTTCCACATTTGATGGAAGATGTGTGCCGTTGAAGCTTGACAGAAAACCACCAAAGACAGGAGATCCAGAAAACAGATCATTTTCCAATAAGGAAGTAAAGGGAATTCCAGGATGAGAGTGAAGAGGAGACTCAGGGTCACAGCATGGGGCAGACCAAGAGACCAGGCAGTCCAGAGCTGAGCAGGACAGGGCCTCTAGCAGGGAAGTCTCCAAAGAAAAAAAGAACAGATGTTTATTTGATTTGACAATACAGAGAAGTGCTTTATGCTTCTGTTGGAGAATCTGAGACTTCCTCTTCTAGGCACACAGAAAGTCAGGCAAACAAATAAAGTGATTATGAATTTCAGAGCAAATTCAAGCCATATAAAAAAGAACATGTAATCTTGCAGTATAGTGAAAATATTGTTTAGAGTCATTATAAATGTAAACCCTGAATATTTAATGAAGAACTGGGAGGATGAGAGGAGCAGAAATGTGAGAGGGTCGGCAAGGGACAGGAGCTAAACCACACTTCACTCTTCAATCACTAGATAATGTTTATTTCAAAAATTAAACAATAACACCATAAGCATGTTATTTAGAAATCTGGAGATAAATAACTGAGAAACATCTAAAGTAATTGCTTTAGGGATAGGATGGGGTTGGGAAGGGGATTGCTATTTCTTATTATAAAGCTTCTAGTTCTATTTGACTTTTTTATATTATATACACATATTTCTTTAACGTGGCTCCTGATACAGAGCTTTGAATGGAATAAGAGCTTCATGAATGTGGGCTACTGTTATCACATCCTAGATTTAAAAGTGGACAGATGGAGACATTGTGGCCTGCCTAAAGCTTTTTCCTACCAAAATTACCAGAAGCAGAACTAGGACTTCTGTATTTAAAGCATTTTAAAAGGTCATCGTCTGTGCCAAACTCAACGATGAGCGAGTCCTCGTCCATGAGGATCAGTCTGGTCGGGATTGGGGGGAACGAGTGTGAACATAAATATCTCACCAAGTACACTCTGCTCAGCAGCACATAACAGTATTATTAAACTAGCCCCTAATCAAGATGGCCCTCTGCATGTCACACTCTTAATACCAGAGTGGGGCATTAAATAACAAGAGCTCTCCACTGCAGATACTAACTTTTAAGGCATGAGAGTTTAGGCTCCCTGGAGGTGATATATATGCAATTCATTACATTTCTCTTCTTTATTTTCAATTTTTAGGGGAAAGTCTGTATTCCTACTAGAAAATACACCGCAGCAACCAACAGGACCATCCAGGTAACTTTGGTCACTGACGACATAGCTCTTTTCACTTCAGTCAAGTTTCTCGTAAAGTTCAACTCTCTTGAAGCTTTACCAGCATGCTGTCTTTCTGATGCCTTCCTGACTTACTGATGACCAAACAAGTCCAAACAATCCTAGAAGTTTGGTAAGAAGGGCTAGAATGTCCGTCTTCCCCTTTTACTACCACTGGTGTCCTTCCCTGGGGCCAGCCATGCTGAACAAGTTCATGCAACAGCAGGGCTGAGGGCTGTAAAAGAGTCTTTCCTGAAAATAAAATAATAAAAAAATCAAGTTCAGCTGGATTCTGATTTAATAGCATCTGGCAAGCTAACTATATTATTTTTGAACACACAGACATAAATTTGATATGAATAATAAAACTGAAGTATAACATGGACAAAGGAAATATAAAATTCACCTAATCTTCAAAAGAAATTCTATACTTGAATAATTAACTATGCTCTATTTATAAAACTAGAATAATTGAAAACAGAATTTTCAGTTGATTCATATAGCCTCTGAAATATTTATTATTGCAAGTCGAAAAGATCTGTCTGGGGTTTGTCACTGAAAATGTCTAAACTCAGTGTCCAGATGTTTATTTAAGTTGCTCCCACAGAGTTCTAATGTCAATAACAGGGGTTATCAGAGAGCATCGCTGTGTATCTTCCTTGACTAATATTCTCATTTCTTCTGCATCTTTGATGTTTTCTTTCATTAAAATTCCTGGCCCATATCCACAAAAATCTGCTGGGCTTGCATTAAAAATTAGTCTGCAGACTTGACATCTGATGATGCCCTACGTCTCGACAAAGATAATATTTATCAGCAGCTATCACTTAGGCATTACAATCAGCAGCTCAGAGTCCATTTCAGAGAATGAAAAAGAATACAGAATCCAGATTTTAGAATGCCTAACTTGCAGATCCTAACTTCCTGCCTGGTCTTTCTTCCCAGTGTTAGACAAGGCAAAGTTAGAACAAGC
Source organism: Panthera uncia (assembly GCF_023721935.1). Classification (NCBI taxonomy): domain Eukaryota; kingdom Metazoa; phylum Chordata; class Mammalia; order Carnivora; family Felidae; genus Panthera; species Panthera uncia. Next base: position 98,033,074 of record NW_026057582.1, on the reverse strand, counting down.
AATGGGATTTCTCACCATGAGCCCATGTGCATTCCCATCCCCTCCCTTCCTCCCTGTCACGTGCCATGTCTTCTTTTGAAAACCTAAAGTAAAATGACTTTAAAATAAAGGAAACCAGGCTCTCTGTCAAGACTCACTTCCTGAAGTTTCTGCAGAATAAGACACCTGGGAGAACATTTTAAAGACAGGCAATGTCCTTTCCCTTTGTGGGAAAGTGGCACAAGACAAAATGGGTCTATTTGGGGGCTGACCAGATGAGGACTTTGTTTTTAATCAGCTGTACAAAAGGAGCATGAGCTAAAAGTTCCCCCTTCCCCAGACTAAGTAAACTTTACAAAACCTGTTAAAGCACCTAGAACCCAAAGAAAAGAGGCATGAGTAAACGAAATTTGTGTGCACATTCCAAAAAAGTCTTGTGCATCTGAAGGCTGGTCCAGTCCTCTGGGCTAGAATCTGATGGCCAGTTCCAACCAGCACAAGGTAGCACTATTTACCCTCTTCCGTTTCCTGTATTAATTTAAAAGAGTTAAATCTGACTTGAACTCCAATACAGTTTGGAGAAAAAATGTGGCCCTAGTGTGGAAAACCACTAATGATATGAAACGGTGCCCTCTGGATGGAAGGAAGTTGCTCCTGGGAACCGCGGACAGATTAATTAGAAGGTATTGTCCGTGGAAAAATCTCCATCTACACTGTTTATTTGAGTAAATCATAATATTCATAAACTCATGTAATACAGCCCGAGAGGCAACTTCCTAGCACAAAGTAGGCGCTCAATAAATGTTTATTGGCTTTTCAGTGAACATCTAGTCTAATATTTCTATATTAATAGGTATTACATAAAATTGGATCTCCAGGCAAATACACTTGGGAAATGCTGAGTTAAACAAAGTTAAACAGGCTTTTTACTCTTGGATCTATCAAAACCTTTAATATGCTAAGGTGATTTTGAATTCCCACGGGACAGTGAGTGAAGGGGGTCAGAGATTACGGTGCATTTCCCAAACTCCATTGTTCTCAGGATTTCTGTTTTAAGAGACACATTATGGAAGATATTGACCAGGCTCAATGCCTTCATTTTAGAAACTGGATGATTTAAATCCCCAGAAGTTAAGTGACTTGGCCAAGCACTCAATCTGTTAATAGCAAAGCAGAACTCTCCACTCCCCCTCTCTCATCTCCCCACTGCCCTCATCCCTGCCACCCAATGTATCTTGATATAAGAGCCCAGGACTCGTCCTCAGAGCATTTTTATTGCTCTCTTGCTAATGCATTTATTTTTGCTTCAAGCAGAGCCCAAAGTGAATACTCTTTTAAGCCCAACAGTTGAGATAATGCAGCATTACCTGGTGAGGGCTATAATAGCGAGATGGGGTCTCTTTTGAGTGGAAGAGTAAAGGAGACAGTTAACACATTTTTAGGGGTGGGTGGAATTCATGCTTCCCAAGTTTGTAATTATCATTATTCCCCCACTAAACTGTTTTTTTTTTTTTTTAAGGGCACCTGGGTATTTCAGTTGGTTAAGTGCCCAACTCCTGATTTTGGCTCAGGTCATGGTCTAAGGGTCCATGGGATCAAGCCCCAAGTCTGGCTCTGCACTGACAGCATGGAGCCTGCTTGGGATTCTCTCTCTCTCTCTCTCTCTCTCTCTCTCTCTCTGCTCCTCCCCCACTCACACTCTCTCAAAAATAAATAACTAAACATTAAAAAAAATTTTTTTAATGTTTATTTAGAGAGAGTGTGCACATGTGCACACTCTCAAGTAGGGAGGGGCAGAGAGAGAGGGAGAGAGAAGGTGCCACATTCTCAGTGCAGACCCTTACGCAGGGCTGGGTCTCACAAATGGCTAGATCATGACCTGAGCCAAAGTCAGATGCTTAACCGACTGAACCACCCAGTCACCCCTCCCCCTCTAAGCCGTTAATTTCAAGAGGTCAAAGAATCTCAGTGCCTGGCATGTAATGGGTGTTAGAGAACGTCAGTTGAATAAACGAATGCATGCATAAATGGCCTATTGAACAAACCAACCAGCCATCTGTTGTCTTAAAGAACTTCTCAGCTCATTGAAGGAAAAAATGACTAGGCACGCCTCTGACCACCAGCATCAGAAGACATAAAAAGAAAACCGTGTCCATTTCCCAAGAAGATCCAGTCTGGGACAAAGGGGCCAACAGGAGGAGGCCAGCCGGGATGATCACCAAGCAGCCTTGAGGGAGGGCGTTTACTCTGGTGGTTTCACAAAAAACCACCAAAACTGTGTGGTCAGTAACCAGTTAGATCAAAGTTAGAAAACTGATTTTGTTTCTTATCTTGTCTATACTTTTAATTTTTTTAATTAATTAATTTATTTTGAGAGAGCCAGAGTATGAACCAGGGAGGAGCAGAGAGAGAGTGGGAGAGAGAGAATCCCAAGCATGCTCCATGCTGTGAGCATACAGCCTGACATGGAGCTCGATCCCACGAATCTCAAGATCATGACCTGAGCCGAAATCAACAGTTGGACGCTTAACTGAGACATCCAGACACCCCTTATCTATGCTTTCAAACTACAGAATTTATTTGGGTGAGGGGGGCACAGAACAGGCATATGTACTAACGTATCTAAAGTTAACAGTAACAGTAATCTGTGGTGAGTTACCTTGTTGAAAAGCTAACTTTGCCTGAAAATCTAGAAATGGGTGACAACTGTATCTGGAACATTTTTAAGTGTGTAATTCAGGTCAAGCCCTCTAGTGGTGAAAGCCCACAGTATTGTTTTTGTTTTTAAGTGTATTTATTTATTTTGAGAGACAGAGAGAGAGAGAGAGCAGGGGAGGGGCAGAGAGAGAATCTCGAGCAGGCAGTGCAGAGCCCGATGCAGGGCTCGAACCACCAATGTTGAGATCATGACCTGAGACGAAATCAAGTCAGCCGCTTAACCCACTGAGCCACCCAGCTGCCCCTGCCCACAGTATTGTTCTTAAAGTCCCCTCTGGGTCGAGAGGGGTACATATGAACCTTTCTGGATGACCACTGTTCCTTCCCAGTCCCAGATAGTGTCAATGTGAATTTTATCTCAGAGTTTTGAATAGAGGGGAAAACTCGTTTAACATTAATAACTTGCACAATGCCCCCGAATGCAAATTCTTCTATACAGAAATGCACGGGTCAAACCTGAAGAGTCCTTCTGTTTGGGTGCCCGATGTGCCACGCCAAAGTTCTTCTAATGTGCTGAAAGTATCAAGCAAATTATGTATCACCTATGCTCTTCTCAATTAAGTGACCATTCTGAAGGGTAAGAATGTGTTCTTTCTTTCTTGTTGAGAATATGGAGGGAGACATAACGCACAGAGACACACGGCCCTGAACTCAGCTCAGGCGTTCCTGGGCTCCAGAGAGGGGGCATTTCCAAGGGAGGGAGTGTGGCAGGGCCTCCTGATGAAAAAACCCATCTGGGACTGGAGAAATCTGGACTCAATTCTTGCTTCCATCCCTAGCTCACCACATAATTAAGAGGGCAGATCGGCTAATCTCTCTGTCCTTCACTTCGTCCTCTGTAAAGCAATAGTGTCTGGCCTCTCCCCGATCTCAGGAATGCCATGTCAGCAGATGCTGGGACGCGAGGCCTGCAGAACCAATTAACTGTAGGCAGCAGGGACCTGTGCCCAGCCCCAGCTGCCCCTCCCGCCCCAGCCTGTCTTACAAATTAATGTGTTTGGTCACACGAGTCTGCCTGAGAGAGTGTGAATGAATTTCAGACAACTCAAAGCTCTTCCTTTCAGATGATAAGGCAAGTCACATTTCCTTTGTGGAGCACAAGTTTGGTTTCACTGCATAAAAATACCATCAGTGTCGTGAAAAGAAGACCTGATTAGACACACGCAGAGAGGGGACCTATTACAGACACAGGGGTGTAAGCCTGAGAGTCAGGAAATCTGGGTTCTGATCCTGGCTCTGGCAGCTGTGTGACCTTGGATGCGCCCCCTATGAAAATAGCTACTGTTTACTGTGTTCTCACAAAATGCGGGGCAACATACAAGCATGAACCCAAGTACAGGCGTGCCTGCATGTATACAGTAAGTGCTCCATAAATGTTAGCTCCTGGAATTATCATCTAATTTTGTCTCCTAGGAACCTTGTAAGATAGGTCTCACTGTTATTCCCATTTTGTAGGTGGGAAAACTGGTGACGAGAAGGGGCTACTATAATGTGCTGTCCAGATCCTCTTCAGGAACACAGAACATATTCCCCAGGCTGGTGGGAGTGCTGCCACACAAGGGCCCTCAGCTGTCAGCCCTCTCTGGGGACTATCTCCACCAAAGAAAAGTGGCTCATCCCAGATCATGCTTCCTTCCGGGGCAGTCCATATGCAAAGACTGATCATACAGGGTGAGAAGGCCTGTCCTCCTATGTTAGTTTCCTGTGGCTGCCATAACAAATTACCACAAACTGGGCGGCTTAACCCAACAGGAGTCTATTCTCTCTCATAGTTCTGGACACTGGAAGCCGAATATCAAGGTGTCAGCAGGAAGGCCCCTTCTGGAGGCCTTGAGGGAGTCTGTTCCATGCCTCTTTCCGGGTGCTAGTGGCTGTGGGTGATGCCTGGCGTTCCTTGGCTTATGGATGCATCACTCCAGTCTGTGCCTCTGCCCTTACGTGGCCTTCTCCCTTTGAGTCTGGGTGTCGAATCTTCCCCTCCTTTCCCTGATGAGGGCCCTGGTCCCTGGTTGATGGATTCGGGGCTCACCCTAACTGCAGGATGATCTTATCTCAAGATCCTTAACGTTATTACATTTGCAAATAAGGTCACAGGTACCGAGGGGGAGGACTTGGACATTTTTTTGTGGTCACTATTCAGCCCCAGTACCTCCCATGTGGACACGGCTCTGCAGGGCCATCCAAACTCCCGAGCTCTCTGTGAGGTCACCTGAGGACTTTGTGAACCTCAGCGCCTCCCCACTTCTCCCCCAGTCCTGCTCCCTTCTCCTCTCTCCACAGGTGTTTCTCCCTGGGACTCTGCTAACAGATGTCCTGCACGCTAACCTCCATCTCAGTGTCCACGACATTCGTATACATTTTAAAGTCTTGTTAAGCTTCGATCTAGGACTCTTGTTTTAATGCTTTTGACCTTGAACTCAATTCTGCATTATACTGGTCATATATGAACAGACTTCTCAGTTTCCCAGACATTCTGAAATTCCCTGCTTCCTGGCTTTTGCAAATGCTGTGTCCAGCCATCTCCCCAGCCCACCGGTCTGCGCTGCCCCCATGGTTCATAGCCTGGTTCAAACGCCCTCTGTCGTGGAGTCTTCCTGGCCCCCCGGCTGGAAGAGTAATCTTTCATGTCTCTTACTCTGTATACTGTGGATGAGAATTATTTATGCAAAGTGGCAGCCCTATAAGGCCTGTGGGGGCAGGATTTTTGTCCACTTTTGAACCTGATACATGTCAGGCCAGCCCTGTGCAGCCTCTGTCATGCTTCCCAAGGTCGCTGGTCCTTTCTCTTCCTGCTCTGGGCTCTCTCTGAGCATCTGCTCTAAGGGCTTCAATCAGCTTCTCCATATGGAGGGGCCTCATCCTTGGTCTCCAGTCTTGACCTACTTCCCAAGGGGTAGGATTGCCTTTCCAACAGTCCCCTAGGCATCTGCGAGGACCACCACAGATACGAGTCCAAAACCGACTGTGTGTTGTTGTCCCCTAAACCTGTTCTCTTCCTATAACCCGACTCCTCCCTAACCCATGGTTAGGAACCATGATGTGACAGAACAACCCGCCATTACTGAAGGAATGTCTCATTCCACTCTTTGAATGCTGCTGTCTCTGTGACCTATGACATTTGGATCATTCCTGAGGACCGAAGGGCAAAGCCGTGCCCCAAGGAAGGGCTCAAGATGGGCAACCTGACTCTTCTGTTCTCTTCTATGAAGCAGCGATGCAGGGGGAGCAGGGGTTGGGCAGGCATTGAATGGAAAACAGGCTGGAAGCAGAAAGGATAACAGCTAACAGTTGTTGTGGACGTAGAACTATCTCATCTTCACAACAAGCCTAGGACGTGATGCTGTTCTTATTATCCACACTTTTCAGGTAAGAAGGCGTAGAGCAGTTAAGTAACAGTCACATTATCCTGGGAACACGTGGCAGATCTGAGCTTCTGGCTTCGGCGGGTGCAGAGGTACTGGGTGTCTGGGGAGAGGCGGTGGCTGCAGAAGGCAGAACCAAAGAGCTGGGAGGGAAAGAGCTAGAGAAGGCCTAGTACCTGGGCTGTTTCCATGCTCTTTGCCCTCTGTTTCACCCCTGTTGCCTCTCATCACTAAGGAAAATATCTGTGAAAGACACAGCTCATCACAGCACTGCTGTCAGGACCAAAGGGATGGGTGCCCCCATGGGCCCAGCAGAAGGCCTCAGTGACACGATCCTTGCCAGCCCCGCAGGGAAGGCCAGGTACTTGCCGTCTGGAATGCAAGCAAAAGGAATGGGAAAGTCACCATGGGAGACTGAAAACGGCACTTGACTTGGATAAAGACAGATGCAGGTCTTAATAGTGTGTGACTTTGACAAAGCCACTACCCCATGGACCCTCAGTTTCCTTTTCTGGAAAACGATGGAATAATACCTACCTCACAGGGTATGTATGAGAAGGGAGACCACAGATGTGAGCTCATGTCCTCAATAAAACACATTGGTGTGTGTTGGGCATCGTGGTTTCCCAGGGAGGACAGTGGCTCTCAGGCAGGTGCAGAGCAGGGCTCAGGGAGCCATCTTCTCCATCTTCTCAGCTTCTCATGCACTTGTTTATTCTATTATTGATGGGGCACCTGGGTGGCTCAAGTGGATGAGCGTCCAACTTCAGCTCAGGTCATGATCTCGTGGGTTGTGAGTTCGAGCCCTGCATTGAGCTTGCTACTGTCAGTGCAGAGCCTGCTTTGGACCCCCTGTCCCCGTCTCTCTCGGCCCCTTCCCTGCATATGCATGCTCTCCCTCTCTCTCAAAAATAAACATTTAAAAAAAAAGTATTCTGTTATTGAGTGCCCATTATGTCTAGCATTGTTCTAAGCCACTGAGAATATAGCAATAAACAAAACAAATAAAAATCTTTGCCTTCATATTCTAGTGGGGCAAGTCAGATAATAAGCAAACAGGAAAATGTACAATTCTGTAGAGGAAAACAAAGCAGCTGAGAGGGATTATTTTATATTGATTGGCGTTCCTGACAAAGTGACATTTGGATAAACACTTATAGGAAATGAAGAAATGAGCCTTGCTCATGCATGGGGAAAAGAACATTCAGGCAGGGAGAATAGTCATGCACAGGCCCTTAGGTGGGTGCACTCTTGACCCATGACAGCAACAGCAAGGAGGCAGTCAGGTAACCTATAGTGGGATCAGGGGGGTTTCGTAGGCCAGCATAAAAATTTAGCTTATTTTGAGTTGGGAGCCCCTGAAGGGCTTGAGGCAGAAAAATGACCTGATCTGATGAGATCTTCACAAAGTCAGGATAGAGACTGACAGAGAGCTGGTTGCTCTATTAAGACACCACTGTGGATGTGGGCCAGGGCAGAAGCAGGGAGACCAGATAGGAGGCCCCCGCAACAATCCAGGTAATGGAGCATGACAGCTCATTTGACCCCCAAATCCCATTTTCCACAGGATTTCTGTTTTAAGATCCATGGTTTGGGAGATGCTAACCAAATCCAACTCCCTCCTTTTAGAAACCAGAAAACTCAAATCCCAAGAAGTTAAGTGACTTGGCCAAGAATTCAACTTGTGAATACCAGAGCAAGAACTCTGCCACCACCACCACTGCCAGTAGATCCTGATTCCTTGCCCAAGAGAGCAGGACTCTCCTCCAGGCGCTTCTGTTGTGGCTGAATATGAATCTGGAGTTCGGAGCTGGAGATATCATTGGGGAGTCGCCATGTATCAACAGTATTTAAAACTGCAAGGCTGGATGAGGTCACCAAAGGAATGAGCATAGGTGGAGAAGAGGTTCAGCGAAAGAACTGTGGGCATTTCAGTGGTTGGTGATGGGAAGACAAGAAGGAACCTGCAAAGACTAACAGGAAGTGGTCTTCGAGTACCTCCAAGAGAGTGGTATTCCAGAAACCAAGAAAAAACAGGGTTTCAAGAAAGAGGGAGTGATCAACTATGCCAAATGCTCTGAGGGGTCAAGAAAAAGAAGGACTGAGAATTAACTACTAAATTCAGCAACATCGAGGCAATTGATGACCTTGACCTTTTTGTTGGAAGCAAACATTTGAGACTGGAGTGGAATCAAGCAAGCAGGAGGACAGGAGTTGAGATAGATAGACAAGTCTCCCAAGTTATGTTTTCTTGCTGCCCGTTGGCTGTTCAAGGTCCATCAGGCTTTCTTCCTATCCTTGTCCTTCTCCTCCTCCGTTTCCCATTCCCTGTCTTCCTTCTCCCACTCTCCCAAAATTTGCCCATTTCATCTCCCATTCCCTTAAGCCCTGCTTTCCTTGAGGAAAAAAATCATCTAATGAACTAATATGCCCTAAGAGATTAATTGATAAGAGTTCATTGATATTGTATTGCCTCCAGGATGTGTATTTTCATAAAGAACTCCAATAAATAAAAGGCTTTTTTCCCCCCAGAGGAAATCATATCAGCCACAGATTAGAGGAAGAAAAAGACACTGAATCAGGGACACCATATTGTCCCCCTATCCATCGTTATCCAATGCTTACTTTTGACCTCCATAATTTGCAAATATATAATTTTCTATTTTGAAATCAACTTTAATACTGTACAAACGATATAGAACATTGAGGTCATTGCCAAGAGCAGTGCTGCTCAAAATATGTATCAAGACCCACTGTGAGTCTTTGCCAGTTGTGAGACATGTTATGTAATGCAGTACTATAAATGAAGTTCCAAATTACAAACGGTATCCTTTTGTTTGTATTATCTGAGGGACCCCTGCACTAATAAGACTCAGTGTGTCCTCTCATAGAGGGCAAAGGCAAAGTGGAGTTACAGCTTGTGGGCTGAGAACTGCACATAACCCACAGCCCTCCAGACCCCATTCCTGGGTAAGACTGAGAGGTGGAAACTTTGAAGAGTGATGCTGGTCCCACCCTTGGACAGTAAATTAAACCATGATTAAAAAACCAACACAAGACTCACTCTCAGAAATGATCATTGGTTACAAGACTATTAAAACCAGAGACTTTATAGAGTAGGGCAAGAAAGACATACTCCTTTCCATATTTGACCACTTCCTTAAAGGTACTGATGGCAGAGATCAGCCAGTAGCACATGAGGGAAGCAGACATGGCCTGCCAAAGGATGGCACAGGCAGGAGATCCAGGAAGCCCTGAGAAGGATGGAACGTTCATCCACGTCCTCCTTGTTCCCAGAGAGATTATGAACAAAACAGGGCAAAAGTTAACTTGCCCCTGACTGTAGTCACAGTCATTAACATCTTAATTCAAGCCCAATTTTAGGGGGTGGGGGAAAGGGGTGAAGGAATCACAAGGTACAAACTTCCAGTCATAAAATAAGTAATATACATCATGGTGACTATAGTTAAAATACTGTATTACATATTGGAATGGTGCTAAGAGAGCAGATCTTAAAAGTTCTCATCAAAAAAAAAAATGTGTGGTGACAGATGTTAACTATAGACTTATTGTGGTGATCTTTCTCCAATGTATATAAAATATTGAATCATTATGTTACATACTTGAGACTAATGTCATGCTCTATGTCAATTACACCTCAACCAAAAAAAAAAAAATTCTCAAAGAAGGTTTATTCCTCTCAAATCCATTTGCTTCACGGAAGCCATTAGGCTTCCTGGAATTTTTATTAATTATGCTAATTAGCCAGCAATAATACTAGAACCCTAAGACCCCTGTTAACTTCAGAGGGTGGTGAGAGGTTTTGGTAAGTGGGTGGAAGTCACACTGCTAAAGACTGAAGTAAGAGGTTGGGAAAGTGGGGACAATCAAAACAAAGCAAGTCAGGCAGCAAAGAGGAAAAAGGTTAAATTTATAACCAGCAGGGGTGCCTGAGTGCCTCAGGCAGTTAAGTGTCCCACTTTGACTCAGGTCATGATCTCATGGTTCCTGGGTTTGAGCCCCATGTAGGGCTCCGTGCTGACAGCTCAGAGCTTCGGATTCTCTCCCTCTCTCTCTCTCTCTCTCTCTCTCTGCCCCCTTGCCCCTCCCCCACTCATGCTGTGTCTGTCTCTCAAAAATAAATAAATGTTAAAAAAATTTAAATAAATAGGCATAACCAATAGTACATTATCCCTTTTATGTTACTTTTTAAAATATACATTATCTTTTTTTTAAGTAGGATCCACGCCCAGTGTGGAGTCCAACGAGGGGCTTGAACTCACGACCCTGAGATCGAGACCTGAGCTGAGATGGAGTCAGATGCTTAATGGACTGAACTACCCAGGTACCTCTACGTTATCCATTTTTATTTCAAGAAAACTGTAGTAACTGAACCCAGTTGCAATATATAAGGGTACCTAAGACTACCTGGCATTTCTATAGTTTCAAAATTAGAAAATAGATTTCTGGCACAATGCTTTTTCTGTCATTTTGCAAAAATGTGTTAAGGAATTAATTACAAGTAGACTCCACATGAAGCAAAGGGCACTGGGCTAGGGCAGAAAGAGTTGGCTCTGTTAGAACCAGCTGTACACCATAGCCAAAGTCTCTATGCTGCTCTGTGCCTTAGTTTCCCTAAATTGTGTTTAAGCTTTCTTCCTTCCCTAAGAACAAAAGATACTAATCTGAGATGAGATTTGTTTTCAAGTGCCAGTGACAGTTTCCTAATGTGCTTCATTTTGACCCTATAAAATGTAGCTGAAGGGGAAAAAATCCTTATTAAAAATCGAATCAATAGAAGATATTCTTTCATTTTTACAACATAATCACTAGAAGAGCTATTTAATTCAATACAAATATATGTGGGACTGGTTAAGAGAAGTGATGTATATACTAGCAATATTTTCAGACAGAATCTATAAGCGCCAATCTGGGTCTCCGTCTTGTAAGGAGCATTTCTGTGCGCCCCGAGTGAGGGCTTGATTTACAACCCTCATTCTTTTGCCTTAATAATGAGAAAATTTTCCATACGAAGCTGGGTCTTTCCTTAGCTCCATGTCCTAATTTCCCCTTGTCAAAATAGCTTTCTTGGGGAGTCTCTATTGTTCTCAGTTAATTTTAACACGAAATTAAAAGTTTCATATGGTGGTGATTTTAAAACATCTTACTTCGTATGCCAAAAGGTACCTCCCAAACTACTTCAACCATAATTGTTACCATCGTTACAATAAGGTTTTCATATAGAATCTCTTTTAGGCCCCAAAGTGTTCTATAAAGACCACACTTTGAAATTTTGTTCTCTCAAAACATACCCCATACATTAGATAAGGGGTCGCTGACCTCATCTTACAGACTTAATCGTCATGAGAGCACATAACTTCCCACTGGATTCAAAGGAAATAGTGGCATTTAAATCCTAAATCTAATAATCTAATGCTATTCCAGTGGCTTACCCTCTTTTTCGCCTTTTTTTTTATTCCAAGTTTTCTAAAATCATCTGGGAAGTAATAGATCATATTTAATTGTTCAGGCTTTTATGCTGCACTTTCAGAATCGCTTCTGATTTGTGGTCTGGCTCCAGTTCAGTTATTACCCAACACTAGGTTTGTTTCATCAGCCCAGTATCAAAGCTTCCTCACTTTAGCCAGAAATTAAAATAATAGCTTTCAGTTTCTCCTCCCTGTCAAGGAGCTAGTCAATAATGCAATTTGCCATATTTTGTAGATGACTCTATATGCTCCTCATTAAAGCTGGATATATAATCCTTTTATTTATTTAGCACAGCCACTCTCAACTTTTCCTGTACAAAGACAGAACCTTTTTTTCCTGACAACTTTACTTTATTTTACCATTACAAACTGTCGTGAAGCCCGCAAAGGGTGAACTACCAGATTTTACCTGCTCGTCCGAATAAAGCCTGTGACACCTAAGGTCACATTGCCTTGCATCTCTTCTAGAAAGTTTTATGCAGCCAAATGTCGAGTGAGTGGGGGAAAAGTAAAGATCCCGGTGGTGGCCAAAATGGGGCAATATGGTTCTAAGATGAGTAAAAACAAAACATTCCAAATACAAAAATGATCAGAAAAAAAGCTCTTTTGTGGCCTAAGTCACAGAACCCTGACAAACACCCGAGAGTAACCCGATCTCTTGCCCGGCATTAAAGCCCATATGTAACTTCAAGTTTGTGGCTTTGTGCGCAAGGCCACGCAGTCACGTGCCCGGAAGACTTGAGCGCAGGGTTCTTTTCTTGGCTGCCTCTGAGTGACCTTGAGCGAATCAACTCACCATCCCAGATACAGGAAATACAGATAAACCCACAGCTGCCAACATCCACCTTGAAGGGTCCCCAGAGAATGTGATGTGGATTAGACACAGGGCCTATGAAATTATTATCTTATAGGTGACTTATATAATGAGATTATTCCTCAAACATCTTACGCCATTCGGGTTATCAGCACTCCCTTCTCTTAACGTAATCACCTGAAAATTGAAGATGAAGAGTTTAGACTGCAAATTCATCTATTTTCCTATTTTGAACCTAATTTTAACATTTAAAAAGTCTTCCTTAAAACTTATTTTCAAAAATTAACTTCTGTCCACCTGCAATTCAGATGATAACATGGCCATTATGTCCGTACCCTTTTGATTGGAGTTGGTGAGGCAACAGTGATTATGAGCTAAGAGCATATACAGCTTGGGTTCAAACCTTATCTCCAACTCGGTGACCTTGGACAAGTTATTTCAAGTCCTTGTGCCTCAGTTTCCTTTTCCGTAAACGGGAGAAATAGTAGTTTTGAAAAATAAAAATCGAATCATGTCACATTACGAAATAAAATCCCTCACTTGCTAACTCATCTCAACCAAACTACACAATGCTTTAGGGTTATTCACAGTAAAATGGTGTTCTCAATTTTCTCTTTAACTTGTGTAGCCCAAAACTAGTCATCCTCGTTGAAATAGTAATTATTACTTCATAAATGGCAAGGTTCCAGATCTCCTGTCTCCTAAGTTTGTTAGGAATAAAAAATTAATTAATGATGGAATATCAAACATTTTTTTCAACGAATGGAAATCTGCACTACCAAGGGTTTTGGTCTGTTTTGTTTCTTGCGGAACATAGTAAGCTGATTCTAAAATTTAATGTGAAAATGCAAAGCCAAAAATATCCAAACCACTCTTAAAGAATAGGATGGCATGGGATGCCTGGGTGGCTGTCAGTTAAGCGTCTAGCTCTTGATTTTGGCTCAGGTCACAATCTCACTATTTGTGAGATGGAGCCCTAGGTCAGGCTCCTCACTGAGCATGGAGCCTGCTTGGGATTCTCTCTCTCCCTGTCTACCTCTGCCCCTCCCCTGCTTGCGCTCTCCTTCTCTCAAAATAAATAAATATTAAAAAAAAAGAATAGGATGGCAAGCTTTACTCCAGCCTTACCATAAAGCTACCATAAATACCATGGAGTGATAAGATCACAAACAGATTAACAGAACCAGAGAGGGGAGTCAGTAACACGCACACGGGCAAGCCATATGCTGCACAGTGCCAGGACAAGAAGCTCCCCAGGATCCTCCCTCACACAGTCACAAATAATTTCTGGGTAGAGTCCATGACACAATGGAAAGGCAAAATTATAGGGCATTTTTTTAACTAAAACAATTTTAAAAGGATATGTTCATGACTTCAGGTTAGGAAAAGATTCCTCAGACACTAAACATAAAAGATTGAGAATTTTGCAATTAAAATGAAGACTTTCTGTTCATCACAGACACCATGAAGAGAATTGAAAAGTAATCCAGAGAAGGAGAGGATATTTACAACAAATGTAACTAAATAATGATTAGTATCAGGAATACATCCTCCAGATCAACGAGGAAGGAGATGAACAACAGTTTTGAATGACCACTTTTCCAAATGAAGAAATCCAATGACCAGGAAACATGAAGATGCTAGATGCCATCCCCGATTAGGGAAATGCAAAGTAAAACCAAAATGAAGGCCACCATAAAAACATCACGTTGACTAAAATGCCCGTCTGGCAGATCAAGTGTTAGTGAACTGGAGTTCTCACAGGCGCTGGACAGGGGATGGTGGGAATACTAAATGTGAAAGATAACACACGCCTTATATCCCGGCAAGTGAACTAGATAAATACCCAACAGAAACGTGTTTACGTGCACAAAGATACTCGTGGCAGCATCACCCATCCTCGCCCAAAACGGAAACTATCACAGAAGTGCCCGTCACACTCGATGGAAGTGGTGTTGATGAAATGGCACATCGCACAGCAGTGACATGGATAAACCACACCTATACACGGCATGAATTTTATAAACAATGTTGAGTCAAAAACACCAAACACACACACAGTAGGATTCCATCTGTATCAGGCCAGAGTAGGCAAAACAACATAACCATATTATTGCATACATCAATGGGTAAAAACCGTTTTTTAAAAGGGGGAAAGTATTACTATAAAGTCAGGATAGTAGTAACCTCTGGGGTATAAATAGGGTGTCAATAGGGGACACTTGGGGAGATTCCAGAGTCCTAGCAGTAGCATTCCTGCATCTGGTTTGTGATTACATAACTGTTTGCTTTACCCATTAAACTACACGCCTATTTTAAGTACTTTTCTGTAGGTTATAGTTTATAGAATTTAAAAGAATGAGGGAGAAATTGTATACCAAATATTAATGCTGATTAAATCCATAATTATTAAAATAGTGCAGGAAAAACTGGAAGGCCCGTAAGCAGGCCCATAGCACAAAAGACACATGGGAATTTCATATTTTATGACAGCATTTCAAATCAATGGGGAAATGATGGTTTATGATGCTGAACCAACTGGTCAACTATTTGCAAAAATTAAAATTAAATCTTCATATATCCCCACATAAACTTCAGATGGATTAAAAATTTCCTTTTGAATTAATATAAATATAAAAGTGAAATTTTTAAAAAGTACTAGAAAATAAGGACAAATACATTCCATCCTTGGGGTAGGGAAGGCACTCCCAAGGGTAACGGCAAAGGTAGACTCCTAAAGAAAACTTCTACACTGAAACACCACAAACTGTATTAAAAAGAAAGTAACACCTAAAACAATAACATATGACAAAAGATGGACATCTTAATTCATCAAGAATTTATAAACCAATAAATACAGCACTCTCTCAAAGGAATTACAGTTATGAATAAGCAATGCTGAAAACAATGAATATAAATGGTCAACAAACATGAAAAAAACACCCTTCATTAAGTAATCAAAGAAATACAAATTTTAAAAATAATCCTTTCCCGTAATTATTCAATTTGCAAACACTTGAAACAGCAATTTTCAGTTCTGGGAGTTTGATATTGCTAGCAGGTACATAAAGGGACACAATCTTTATGGTGAGTAATGTACATCAAGACTCTCACACGTACCTACACTTCCAGCTAACAATTTCACTTCTAGAAAGGTATCTTCCGGAAAGAAATCATTTTTGTACAAATGTGATTATCTTTTAAGACGTTGATCACATTGTTTACGGTTTACATTATAACTGACAATCAAGTTCTTAAACAATAAGTTGGTGTCGCAAGTTATGGTACACCCATAAAATTGAATTGTAGCTATCTAAAATGCAAAATATCTAATATGGAAAATGTTTACAATACATAGAGCAGACTATGAAACAACGTACAGTATGATTGCATTATTGAAAATATAAACATATAGCTATGCATTGCAAAGTATGTAAAAGCAAAATATACCCAAACCTTAACAGAGGCTCTCTCTAGGTGATACGAATACAGGGGACTGTGTGTACATGCACGTGAGCCCTTCCATATTACCTGGCTTTCCAGAAGTGTATTATTTTATTCTCTAAAGAATAATTTTATGTTGCAAAATCCATTTACTATTAGTTTTTGAAAGCAGAAATAATGAATTTGTTACCTCAGGGTATTTCTATATTTGCCGGGGGGGGGGGGGGGGGGGGGGGGGGGGGGTGGAAGGGGACGGAAAGCAGTAGTGGTGCCCGTATGTCCGTGATAGAGAACTGAGCCCTTCCTATCACACACCTCAATGTGTCTTCATGAAAATTTCATATATGAAAGTCTCTTTTAAAGCAAGTTAAATTTACTTAAGCACCAGTAAAACATCACCATTAACATTATGAAGATGCTCTTATTTTATTCTTCCTTTCAACACTGTTTAAAGGCTCCAACAGAGTAAACAAAGAAATCTCCACATAATCCTTCAAAATTACATAAACATGTATACATATGGGATTGAGATTTCTGTAGTCTACATATGCTTCTTTGGGGCAGGGCTGGGGAGAGGGAAGCTATGTGTTGAAAATTCAATTGTCGCTTTAAAAAAAAAAAAATGGTGTTCTTACCAAACTGAACTGGTCACCTCTTAGGGCAAGCCTAAGAACAGCTATTCCCTTCCCCTACACAGTCACCCTAGACTTTTCCTGTATCTTGTGTTACTCCAGGCAAATCTGACCATCCAGAAAGATCCTCCACCCTCCAGCATCAACTAAAAGTACTCCTTATTCCTAATCAGAAGAAAGAGAACATTCTTCCTAAAGGGAAGACAGAAAAAGGAAACAAACATTTAAGAATTTTCTATGAGTGCCTTCCTAGGTATTTCACATCCAATACCTCAACCCCATGCAAACATGCATAAAATTCTCTAGACTGCTCCCTTCCTTACTCAAAAAAGGAGGGAACTTTATCTTCCTAATTCATTTTAGGTGATGCCTGGGGCAACCAAATATTTCACTGAAAGACATGTAATAAATGCTATTCCACAGAGGTAAGAATAAGGAAAAGAGCAGTTACCCGCTTTCATTTGGCTTAGAGGAAAATAAAACCGTGCTTACTATGTACTAAAATATCAGACCAACACACAGCATACTGCAGAACTTTAATACAATATGGTTAAACACAATATTCAAATATTAAACTTCTTAAGCACATCAAAGTCCTCTCCTGAAAGACAAACTGGGCTCTTTTAAGAGCTACCTTTG
The DNA here is from genome assembly GCF_023721935.1 of Panthera uncia. Classification (NCBI taxonomy): domain Eukaryota; kingdom Metazoa; phylum Chordata; class Mammalia; order Carnivora; family Felidae; genus Panthera; species Panthera uncia. Next base: position 98,015,997 of record NW_026057582.1, on the reverse strand, counting down.
TGTAACTTTATAAAATTCCTTCCCTCAACAATGCCTGACACTGATCTTGATACTTGTTAGAAAGTCTGATGTGACCATGACATCTCAGCAGACAGAGATTCAGGCATTATCCCAATGCCCGTCTTCAGAACTCCTCACCAGAGGACTGATCATCATCTTCATCCCTTACTTCTCGGTACTTCCTCGAAGTCTCCCCTTCCGGATTATAGCTCTGCATCTTTATATTAAGCCTTTCAGCTAATTTCTGTGCCGCGAGCTTGGCTTGCATCTCCTTGAAAACAAAAATCGAAGCAAATAGTTACACATTCACATCTTCTTCCCTGCAATTTTTGCAATAGAAGTCCTCTAAAGAGAAAAGGAAATCAAGGGGCACACCGCCCCACTCAGTGCTCTCTGTAGCAATGTGACAAGTCTGAGGTTGTGCCCAGCACAGATACAAGCGGGTAATGCTGGGGAGAGCTACTAGCCTGCTACAGTTGCGGTCACATTTCCAATAATAGACAACAGTGGACGGAAATACTCCCCCTCTACTTGGGAAACTGAGTAACCTGCTTAGTGCTGCAAGAGTTACAAACATGGGGGTGCCTGGGTGGCTCATTCGGTTAAGTGGCCAACTCTTGGATTTCAGCTCAGGTCATGATCTCACGGTTTGTGGGTTTGAGCCCTGCCTAAGGCTCTGCACTCACAGCACAGAGCCTGTTCTGATCCTCTGTCTCCCTCTCGCTGCCCCTCCCCCGCTCCCTTGTGTTCTCTCTCTCAAAAATAAATAACCATTAAAACAAATTTTTAAAAGACAAATATGGATAGATTTTTAAGTATGTGGACACATGCACGTGTATACACAAACTCACAGAAGTCTGAACTATCAAATGTCAAAAAATCACTAACGCTGTTGTGCTGATCCTCCAAAAAAGAATCTTCTTTCCCAGATGAAGTCATGGCTTTTAGGCTTGAGAGTTAACATTCCAACGTCACAATGAAAATCAAGCAACCAATACTAAAAAGCTGACTATCCCTCTCCAAACATTCCCAAGAAAACAGCTAAGCAACTGTAAGTCCAAGTACGTTTTGGACACTGGCAGTGTGCTCAGGTACACCCATGGACATTACCGCTGACTGACTGATGGCAGGTGACAATGCCCATTTCTCATCTGGCTCTTCACTTTTCTCACACTTCTGACCCTATGCCTGGGAACTTCTTCAGGTCATTCCCTGAGGCCACGAAGATTCTGGGTGCGAGCTACTACTACTCTGCCGAGGAACCCAGTGTCAAACAGAGGAGTTGAATTCAATTTAAAAATATCTTAGGACAGGCACTGAACATCATATAAACAATTTAAAAAACAATTCCCCACTGCTGCAGTCATAGCTAGGCAATAATTCTTTAATACACGAGGAAGAAAAATGGCTTTTAAAATGGAGTGCCTTGAAAATGACAACAACCCATGCCAATGGAACTTTTGTGAAAAGCCAAGACTGAATAACAGCCTAGTTTTGTATTAACTGGGGGTATGGCACCTGATTAGAATTTAGCTAACAATACTAGGAAGTTAAGCTGCTGTTTTCCTGGAGGTTCAAATTACTCCTATCTAAGTACATTGGACTCTTTCTTTTCTCCCTACTGCCCTCACACTTGTTTTCTCCCATCCCATCAGTCTGTACATAAACTGTTCATATATATGTTTAAAGTTCTCTGCAGAACTCCCAGATCTTTGAGGAAAGTGCTATACAAAATTAAGTCACTAAAGCAGGCGACTAAAGACTCTTCTGTCTTCACAAGGGCCTGCTGATTATGCTTTCTCTCTTTCAAATGTTTGAGAGAGGACAGAGTGTGTGTGAGTGGGGAAGGGGAAGAGAGGGAGACACAGAATCAGAAGCAGGCTCAAGGCTCTGAGTTGTCAGCACAGAGCCCCACAGGGGGCTCAAACCCACGAACGGTGAGATCATGACTTGACCCCAAGCTGGACGCTTAACTGACTGAGCCACCCAGGTGCCCCTGCAGATCATGCTTTTATGCTTAGTGTCCAAACGTCTGTTGGTAACACCACAGTAGTCCCCCAGGGTTATGCTCTTCCCTGTTTGGCAGGAGATGGAAACCTGAAAACACTTCCCTGATTCTACCACTGAGGCTAGATTCTACACTGAGAATCTCTCACATGGGGTTTACGAGATACAAGACAGAGAAGTAAGACTTCTGCTAGCCTAACAGCATAGGCTTTAAGAGATGGGGAATTCTGCCTGAGTCTCCCACATTTCCTCCCCACTCTGCTGCTGCTGCAGGTACCTGGGATCATCTCCAGCTGGGCCCTGCAGACTTCCGAGACTCTGAAAACTGGAGGCATACACCTGAGAGCCAATGGCATTAGCCAGCCATTTCTCAAGCACCTACTCCCTTCTATTAAGTTCTGTCCTCTCTGAACTTGCTGGAGTGAACTCTGATTAGCAGCATCCAACACACACTCAAGAAACACGTAAAACTCTTAATACCTCATAATTCTGTTTCTGCTGTTTTTGAAGTGCCACAGATTCTTCCAGGGAGAGCAGCTGTGCAGGCATATGGTGAAGTGGCAGGAGCCGAGCTGCTGTGATGTCATCAAGATGCTTCTTATCCCTGAGCCGCCTTTCTTCCAAGGAAATGGGAGACCCTGTTCTCTGCCAATGACTAGATGAATCATTTTGTTGTGAAGGTAATCTGAAGGAGGGAAAATTTATGTTCTGTCATCAGACTGTTTCCTTTTTATAGACACGTGTTTACAACATTAACACACTGAAGCGGCCTTTAACCTAGCAATTCATTCTTCTGCAAAGGTAATAGGAGTTTACCAATATTTCTATTTGTAGATACAAATCCTTCCCATTTTTAAACATATTTACTTCAAAAGCAGGAGTATTTAAATCGGCCCTTTGGAGAGTGATATATGACAACCCACTGTTTTTAACAGATAATAGGTAGACTGACAAACTCTTTGTATTTTCCTTCTCTCTTCAAACCTTACACTTGAGCTGAACCACCAGTTTTGTTTAAGTTTATTTATTTTGAGAGAGAGACGGCATCAGCGGGCGAGGGACAGAGAGGATCCCAAGCAGGTTCCACATTGTCAGCACAGAGACCAATGGCGGGGCTCATATTCACAAAGCCATGAGACCATGACCTGAGCCAAAACCAAGAGTCGGATGCTTAACCAACTGGGCCACCCAGGCACCACTGAACCACCAGTTCTAACGGGAGACAGGAAGGTTGTCAGAAAAGCTTTAAAACAGTGAATTCTGAGGAGTCATGGAATAATTAATGCTCACTGTGGGAATGAGGGGCAATATGGTGAGACATAAGGGAAGTTCAGGGGCTAGGGCATGCAGGAACAGCGGTAAGATAAGGCTGGGGAGTTGGCTGGGCCCAGTCTTCAGCAAAGAGTTCTGTTCTATGTACCGGATTCAGATCTGCATTTTACTAACTTCATTTTGGCAGCAGTGGAGTGGATGGGCTGGAAGACATAAGACTAGAATCCAGAACAGGTCAGTTATAGCCCAAGAGAGGGATGAGAGCCTTCCCTTTTGATAGGAAAGGATGAAAATAAGAATAGAATAAAATAAATATTTATTATCTTATAATAAATAGAATAAATTTATTTTATTAATTTAATTATTATTTTATTAATAAAATAAATTTATTAGATAAATAGAATAAAAAAAAATAAGACTAGAGATGAAGGTCAACAAAATACATCAGGCAGGTCTTTCTGGCTAGCAAATATGAATAAAAAGGAACACACCTTGGGGAAAAAAAACCAAAGTGGTGGCACCATGAACTTAGGGAACATAGGAGAAAGTCAGTGCAGGAAGAAGTGTTCTATCCTGCACATGATAAAGCTGAGGTGCCATAGAACACCCACGTGGTTTCAAATATAATGGGCATGTGGATCTCAAGTTCCGGAAGACCTAAGGTAGAGGGATAGGAGGGGTAGCTGCCAGCATCCAGGTGGTATTCTGGAGCCAGAAGAGCCTGTAGCAGGCCAGAGGAAGAGCAGAAAAGGAGCCAAAAGCTGTTCATACATGGAATCCCTCAATCCACAGCTGACCAGGCCAGCCTTTCCTGATCTGCTTTAACCATACAGGAAGCCCTCTGGCTCTCCCCACTCCCACCTACAGCTATATGACCATAACCCAGAACCAGGATCATGTATTATCTGACCAACTAGATGATGCTTCTGGTTTTCTGTCTTCCCAGAAGTGAAGAAACCTACCTCACTGCACACAAGATGAAAGATTACCGACAAAGGGCACAAAGATTACTCTTTATTCTTAACTAAATTTTAATGTAATATTATCCTGGTTTTCTATATAGAAGAAGAAATGTTTTCATGTTAAAAAAATGGCAGGGTTAAACTTTAGTCTCTTATAGTAATTCTTTAATAAAAGTTTTAGGTACTTCTAACTAGAGGTTTTCAGTTTTTCCAAGAAAGACAGCAGTGATTCCATTTTGTATCTGATGTTACATCCTGGTAAATACAGGCAGGTACAGTACCAGTAACCATTCCCTGATTTGAATGTTACATCTGCATATGAGTGAATAACATTCTTTTCTCTTTCTCTTCAAAGAGCTTTTCTTTTTCTGGAGACTCAGACACAAAACTATGGCAAGGTTAGTTTGCCAGTCCTGCCTGAATCTGTTTTTCAGTTTCTTTAACCCTTCTCGGCTCCCTTCCCCTTGAAGTTATTATATAGTTCAATGTTCTTTGAAATGTGTAAGGCTTGGGTTTTCATCTAGGTCCTGAGCTCTTTGAGGAGCAGGAGCTTTACTTGTGTGTCACCCCAGCACCAGCTGCTTACATATCATGAGCACGCAGATATTTTTCACCGAGATGTCTGTAAGCTTCTAAAGCTGCTTTCCCCTTAACTTACCGTCTAATCTAAGGGGGGAGCTGCATACCAAAAAACTGTTGTGAAAAATAAAGTCATAATAAATTCTCTAACTCTGGGTTTAATATCAAATATTGGCTAAACACCCTGAAATTCAATACTCCACCTGCTATCTGAAACCTTTTCAATTCTGGCTAAAAACCTAAAGGATTTTCCAACATGAATCCTCCACCCCAGCCAGGCTGTTTCCACAATATGCTCTTACCTAACTATAAGCAGATCCCACACAAAGTCCAGCAAACTAAAAGCATTCTCCCAGTTTTTTGAGTTTAACAAAGAGTATGTTCCCATGACAGGCCTGTTTCTGATGGTACTTACACATTAGTTTTAAATTTATGTGGTGGGGGCACTGGGTTCTTGGCTCGAATTTCTAGCACTTCCATGTAATGAGGCTTCTTCTGTGCCCCACGACAAAGCCCTGCCAAGGTCTCAGCACTCCTGTCCTGTTCTGAATGCTGTTCACCTGGGTCCGCAATTGTGATCCTTTGTAACCTATCAATAAACAGGTTGTCCGAGCTGCTAGAATGATCTTCTGCCTGACTTGAAACACGATGCTGAGGGAGACGCTCACCAGCTTCAGAAGAGGAAGGCACACTGGCTCTGCTACTGGGAACTGGGCACTTGCTCACTCTGTCCTCAACCTCTGGAGCCTCTTCATCGCCTTTGTGAGTAGGATGCTGATGTGAGGTTGTTTCAGACGACTTGAAGTTACTTACAGAGGAACAGCCACAAACTGGAGACGAAGTATCAAGTATCTGGTCAGAATCCTGGGCCTTATCTGTGTCCACATCAACAACTGCAATTGCTTTTTGCCTTAGCTTACAGTCTAAACTAACAGGATGAAACAGTTCAGTTTTTCCTCTAACTTCTTCACGTTCCGCAATGGCAGCTTTCAGTTTGGCAAAAGAGTCTAAGATCTTTTTACCTCTGTCGGGCAATTTGCAAATGAATTTTCTGTTAAATGGAAAAAAAAATGTGTATGTTACAGCCACGTTTTTAAACTTGAGATAGAAAGACAAAGCATTATCCTCAAAGGGAGAAAAATCTATCTTTAAGTAAAAAATCTGATTTCCAACGGTCTCAAAAGAGGAACGAAATAAGAGTCGTGATCTAAATATCCTAAAAAATAAGGGATGTAGGAAGAATAAGGAATATGCCTCATGTGTCTAAATTTCAGCCGAAGTATTTCAAGCATATGATAATACTCCATAAGACACTCCAAAAATCAGCAGTTTTTAAAGTGTGATCTCCAAGATCTTACTGGGGAGGGAAGGTGGATGGGTCTGCAAGGTCAAAATGATTTTCATAATTATACTAAACCATTATTTGCCATATCCATGCTCATTTTTTCATATGGGTACAGTGGAGTTTTCCAGAGGTCACATGATATGTGATGGTATCATTGCTCTGATGGCTAATCATTGTGTATTCTGGTGTTTTAAAGATCTCTCAACTGTAATTCCTAATACGCCAGTAAATATCAGTAGATACACATAAAACAAGAGCTCCTTGGGAGGCTCAGTGAGTCTTAACAGTCTAAAGGGGTCCCAGAGACCAAAAACGTTAATTATCTGCTCTAGATCAAAATCCCATTCTCAAAAAGTCCAAGTGTTTGTCTCTACTAGAAAGCTTCCAAATGGTCATTTGACCCTTTTGCTAAGTGACAGAAGTTCCTTTTCAGATTCTCTTTTCTTTATCCATATAATAGATGGAGGGAAGATTATACTTCGGGTTCCCTATTCTATGTCTCACACTACATTCCTTCCCACAATTTCAACATTAATATTCCTCTCCAGTTGCAATTCCTATGTATTCCCAGCCTTCTCGCTCCTGATCCTCATGGCTTCTCCAGCTTTTAAGTAGATAAAACTCTCCCCTCAACTCAGTACCCTCTAAAAATCAACCACAGAGCTATTCCCCTCCCCAGGTTTTCTGTTCTTATCAGTGGTTCTCTATACAGTCTGGAAACTTCAGCACTCTCTGTCACCTACATATTCAAATTATTCCATGCCTGATGTAGTTTTCCCAGTCCCATAACTACCTTTCAAATACAGCCCTCTTGCTGGGAACTTCGCTGGAAATAACCAACTGTCTTCTCTTATTCCCTCAAAACCATCCTGCACCAAGCTGCTAAAATAAGCTTCCTAAAAAATCGCTTTCATTTTATCGTTCCCCTGCTACCGTCAAGTCGGCCAGCTGAATGAGACAAACTTTTTCTGCCTAATATATCTGCACTTTATATCCTATCACTCTTACCCTTTCCTACGGTTCCTGTAAAAATACGATCGAAAGATGAAATTGACAAGATGTGTTGGGCACAATACGGGCCGCAGGGGAGCGGGATTACCAAAGGATTTAGGACACAGACCCTCCCTTCAAGGAAGTAGTCAAACAATTAAAATCAACGCGAAGCTAAGGAACAGCTGAAACGGTAAGCAGCCTTTCAGCATACAAGCAATCTCCGCAGGCGTTACGTGCCAGACCAGGACGCAGCCGGCTTTGCGGCTGGAGGCCGTCCGCTCGCCAGCGGGACCGGAAAGGTCTGACTGAGGCAAGGTCACCTTCCAGGGTAGGGAACCCGATGTGGCGGAAGGCGAGGGAACGCGTCCCAAGAAGACCGAACCAAAGGAGGCTGGCAGTGACTCGGCGGGACCCAAGCTTACTCGTTGCGCAAAAGTCTCTCCTGGCGCTTCAACATCTCCTGCAGCTCCGCCAAACTCCGCCGCCCCAAGTCCTCGGGAGCTTGGGGCTCGAAGCCGCGGGCCAGCGAGGACATTCTGCGGGGGCTGAGGCTGGCGAGGCGGCGGGCACTCGGATTCCTCAGCAGCCCCCGCGACTAGCGCCGGATCCGCGACCGGCGGGGACTCCGGGGCACGAGCGGGAGTCGCCATTTTCCCGGAAGAACAGGTCTTCTTCGAGCCGAATCGAGCTTTATTGAAACACCGGAAACAAACACAGGCAAGGAGAAGGGGGCGCTGGGAGGAGCGGGAAGGGGCGGAAGTTACGGGGGTGGGGGGGTGTCAACCCTCGTCTGGGCCCGCGTGTGCGACTTGTGTGTTTTCTCGGTTCATCAGCTCTTCGGGTTTATTCAGAAAGTGTTTGCTAGTGCAACTGTAATCCCGACAGGTATCCACGATCCCTGCCGTTATGGAGTCTACCGAGGGGTGGAGGGAGGCAGAGATTAATCCGGTAATAATAAAACAATATAATAGTAAGATCGCTATGGGCGCTAGGGCAGGTGTTTGGAAGAAGTGGAATGTACATAGAAAACTGAGTGATGAGTTGGTTAACCACTGATGAAGTTGGGGGAACGCGCCAGACAGGTTTTGGTCTATGGTGCTGCGTGCGTCCTAGCCCAAGGCTTAGTGAAGTCCTCAGATTAAAGTTGGAGGGTTTCTTGAGGACTCTCAGTGGTCCTATGGCATTTGAAGCAGGACTTTTCTTCATTTGCTGCATGCCTCAGGTATTGCAAGACATTTGGTTGAGCCCACTAGTTTTATGGCACTCTGAGAGAGACAATCCAAAACACCTTTACTTTCCCCTCTGTCCCCCGCCCTCGCTCTGCCAGTACAACACGTATTCCCAAAGGTCTGCAAGAGATGATGATGGGAGGTGCTGTACAAGCCAGCTGAAAACCTCTTTCACAATTCCCTATTGTACTTGTAGAAAAACAGGCACAAAAACAAGTATTCCCAGGGCACAAAACTAGTAAGTGACAGCATCAGATTTCACTCAAATGCCCAGCTCCTCTTTCTACCACACCAATTTGAAAATCTCCTTCTTTCACTTTATGCCTTTTTCTAAATGTTTAAAACTGTTGAAAGGTTTTTTTTCAGGCTGTTAAGAGTACAGCAGTGTAATAAGCATCCCAAACAGGTCTTACCTTCTCTCTGGGGTTAAGCTATCAGAGCTGTGTCCCAAAGGAAAGACTAGGAAGCATACAAGAGTCACAACAGGTATCAATTGGGAGGTTTGGACACCCCCATAACCTCCAACACCACCTCCCCATTCTTTGATGTGGAAAATTTAAATTTTCTCAAACCTATGTGAAGTGCTATAGTAAACAGAGCAATTCCCTCATCAGAAGATCTAGATAAAATCTGAAACTACTCCAGGGAGTACAGCTGAAGCTATTTCTGTATCCTCCCAATCTCATCCATTCCACTCAGATTAAAGTATCAAAATTCTCAGCATAAGCCCCGCTTTCAAGGACTTCAGCAACCTCCTCCAGCCCAGCTAAATAAGAAATACTTGAGTAAGGCCTTTGGGCCAGGTAGTTGTCCCCTGGTAAACTCCCCCAAAGACTCCCTCATACTGTCCCTAGGCCACAGCTGGAGGCCTTTATTCAACCCTCACTAGTGAACCCATTCTGGTCCTGGACAACAGGTGTCTGGAGGCCAGGGTGCCTTTCTGTCAGGACTCAGAATTTTGCCCCCTACTGTTTTCCTTTTGTGGAAAGCTGTCCCTCCTCCTTTAGCCCATTATAAATCTAAGTTCAAGCTTCTCCTCCTCAAGCCTTCCTAGATTATCCCAGCCCCAGTTGCTTTTTCTTTTGAGCATAACTATACCTCTTCGAGTGGAAACCTCAGTATAGGAAGCATATTGTTCCTCTCCAATTATGTTACCACAGTGATTTCTTTTTCCTTTATAACAAAGTTGTAAGTCAGGGAGTTCTGTCAGTGAGTTGAGTTTGTACTTTTCTGTCTCTCCTAATGCATATGACAGGTATTGATTGATGGAATCTCCCTCTCTCATTTTTTCTCACTGCCTTTCCCTCATGTTCCTCTTAATGAAATGTCCCTTTTATAGGTACAGAATCTTGAGCTTTTTATAGAAGTATCAGCCATAATAATCGTGAAGATATTTTCAGTAATACGGGATAGAATTTTTTTTTTTTTTTTAAGAAATGAATTTTATGGGAACTTGGGTAGCTCAGTCAGTTAGGCATCCGACTGTAGCTCAGGTCATGATGTAATTAATGGTTGTGGTCTCCAGCCCTCTCTCAGGCTCTGTTGCTGACACCTCAGAGCCTGGAGCCTGCTTTGGATTCTTTGTGCCCCTCTCTCTCTCTCTCCCTCTCCCCCTTTCCTACTCATGCTCTGTCTCTCTCTCTCTCAAAAATAAATATTAAAAATTTTTTTAAAAAAATGAATTTTATTAAAGGACACTAACATTGAAAATTAGTACACAGACATCCTATTATTTACTTAGAGCTGTGATAGGCACGTTCTATTCTTGTCTGTAATTGTCTCACAGCTGCCAGGCGGTATCATTTGCCACAACTGCATTTAATGTAACCTAGCAGAAGTTAGATCCTCAGGGTTTTTTTGTTTTGTTTTGTTTTTTAGCTTTAAATAGCCCTGACATGATACCATTATCTTTTTTTTTTTTTTTTAATCCAAGTTAGTCAACATATAGTGTAATACTGATTTCAGGAATAGAATTTAGTGACTGATCACTTAAATAAAACCCCCACTGCTTATCACAACAAGTGCCCTCCTTAATGCTCATCACCCATTTAACCCATCCCTATGCAACACTCTGCCAGCAACCCTCAGTTTGTTCTCTGTATTTAAGAGTCTTTTATGGTTTGTTTCCCTTTCTGTTTTTATATTATTTTTGATTCCCTTCGCCTATGTTCATCTGTTGTGTTTCTTAAATTCCACATGTGGGTATAATCATATGATACTTGTCTTTCACTGATTTGGCTTAGCATAATACACTCTAGTTCCATCCATGTTGTTGCAAATGGAAAGATTTCGTTCTTTTTGATTGCCAAGTAATACTCCATTGTATATGTACATACCGCATTTTCTTGATCCATTCATCAATTGATGGACATTTGGGCTCTTTCCATATGTTGGGTATTGTTGATAGTGCTGCTATAAATGTAGGGGTGCACATGCCCCTTCAAATCAGCATTTTTGTATCCTTTGGGTAAATACCTGGTAGTGCCATTGCTGGGTCATAGGGTAGTTCTACTTTTAATTTTTTGAGGAAACTCCATACTGTTTTCCAGAGTGGCTGCACCAGTTTGCATTCCCAACAGCAGTGCAGAAAGGGTTCCCCTTTCTCCACATCTGTTGTTTCCTCAGTTGTTAATTTTAGCCATTCTGACGAGTGTGAGGTGGTATCTCATTGTGCTTTTGATTTGTATTTCCTTGCTGAAGAGTGATGTTGAACATCTTTTCATATGTCTGTTAGCCATCTGGATGTCTTCTTTGGAAAAGTGTCTATTCATGTCTTCTGCCCATTTTCTCACTGGTTTATTTGTTTTTTGGTGTTGGGTTTGATAAGTACTCTATAGATTTTGGATTCTAACCCTTTATCTGATGTGTTAGTTGCAAATATCTTCTTTATACTTTTGCTGATTGTTTCCCTCACTGTGCAAAAGCTTTTTATCTTGATGAAGTCTCAATAGTTCATTTTTGCTTTTGTTTCCCTTGCCTCCAGAGACATGTCAAGTAAGAAGTTGCTGTGGCTGAGGTCAAAGAGGTTGTTGCCTGTTTTCTCCTCCAGGGTTTTGATGGCTTCCTGTCTTACGTTTAGGTCTTTCCTCCATTTTGAGTTTATTTTTGTGTATGGTATAAGAAAGTGACCAGGTTCATTTTTCTGCATGTCACTGTCCAGTTTTCTCAGCACCATTTGCTGAAGAGACTGTCTTTATTCCATTGGATATTCTTTCCTGCTTAGTCAAAGACTAGTTGGCCATACGTTTGTGGGTCCATTTCTGGATTCTTATTCTGTTCCATCGATCTGTCTGTTTTTGTGCCACTACCAGTGTGTTGATGATTACACCTTTGTAATACACCTTGAAGTCCGGAATTGTGATGCCTCTGGATTTGGTTTTCTTTTTCAGCATTACTTTGGCTATTCAGGGTCTTTTCTGATTCCAGATAAATTTTAGAACTCTTTGTTCTAGCTTTGTGAAGAATGCTAGTGCTATTTTGATAGGAATTGTATGGAATGTGTAGATTGCTTTGGGTACTGTTGGCATTTTAACAACATTTGTTCTTTCAGTCCATGGAATATGGAGTGTTTTTTCATTTTTTTATGTGTTTCTTCAATTTCTTTCATAAGCTTTCTATAGTTTTCAGCGAATAGATTTTTCACCTCCTTAGTTAGGTTTATTCCTCAGTATTTTATGGTTTTTGGTGCAACTGTAAATGGGATCAATTCCTTGACTTCTCTTTCTGCTGCTTCATTATTTGTGTATAGAATTGCAACCGATTTCTGTGCATTGATTTTATATCCTGCGACTTTGCTGAACTCATGGATTAGTTCTAGCAGTTTTTTGGTGGAGTCTTTTCGATTTTTCACATAGAGTATGATATCCGTGGAGAGTAAAAGTTTGACTTCCTCCTTGCCAATTTGGATCCTTGTTATTTCTTTGTATTGTCTGACTGCTGAGGCTATGACTTCCAACACTGTGTTGAATAACAGTGGACATCCCTGTCATGTTCCTGACCTTAGGGGGAAAGCTCTCAATTTTTCCCCATTGAGGATCATATTAGTGGTGGGTCTTTTGTATTTGTCCTTTATGATCTTGAGGTATGTTACTTCTATCCCTACTTTCTTGAGGATTTTTATGAATAAAGGATGCTGTATTTTGTCAAATGCATTTTCTGCATCTGATGAGAGGATTATGTGGTTCTTATCCTTTTATTAGTGTGATGTATCACATTGATTGATTTGCAGATATTAAAACAACCCTGCATCCTAGGAATAAATGCCACTTGATCATGGTGAATAACTCTTTTAATGTATTGTTGGATCCAGTTTGCTCATACCTTGAGAAATTTTGCATCCATGTTCATCAGGGAAATTGGTCTGTAGTTCTCCTTTTTAGTAGGTCTTTGTCTGGTTTTGGAATCACCAGATTCTGCTAGCCTTGTAGAATGAGTTTGTAAGTTTTCCTTCCATTTCTGTTTTTTTGGAACAGCTTCAAAAGAATAGTGTTAACCCTTCTTTAAATGTTTAGTAGAATTCCCCTGGAAAGCCATCTGGCCCTGGACTCTTGTTTGGTGGTAGATTTTTGATTACTGATTCAATTTCTTTACTGATTATGGGTCTGTTCAAATTTTCTATTTCTTCCTGTTTCAATTTTGGTAGTTTATATGTTTCTAGGAATTTGTCTATTTCTTCCTGATTGCCAAATTTATTGTCATATAATTGCTCATAATATTCTTTTTTATTACTGTTTGTGTTTCTGCATTGTTGGTTGTGATCTCTACTTTTTCATTCATGATTTTATTTATTTGGCTCCTTTGCTTTTTCTTCCTGATCAATCTGGCTAGGGGTTTATCAATTTTGTTAATTCTTTCAAAGAACCAGCTTCTGGTTTCCTTGATCTGTTCTACTGTTTGTTTTGTTCTGTTTTGTTTTGATAGCATTAATTTCTGCTCTAATCTCCTGTCTTCTGCTGGTTTTGGGTTTTATTTGCTCTTTTTTCCCCAGCTCTTTTAGATGTAAGGTTAGGTTGTGTATTTGATACTTCTTCCTTGTTTAGGAAGGCCTGGATTGCTATATACTTCCCTCTTATGACCACCTTTCCTGCATCCCAGAGGTTTGGGGCTGTGATGTTTCATTTTCATTGACTTCCATGTACTTTTTAATTTCCTCTTTAACTTCTGGTTAACCCGTTCATTCTTTAGTAGGATATTCTTTAATCTCCACGTATCCATGGTCTTTGCAAATTTTTTCTTGTGGTTGATTTCAAGTTTCATAGTGTTACAGTCTGAAAATATGCAAGGTATGATCTCGATCTTTTTGTACCTGTTGAGGGCTGATTTGTGACCAGTATGTGATCTGTTCTGGGGAATTTTCCATGTACACTGGAAAAGAAGTGTATTCTGCTTTAGGATGTAATGTTCTGAATATGTCTGTTAAGTCCATCTGGTGCAGTGTGTCATTCAAGCCATTGTTTCCTTGTTGATATTCTGCTTACATGATCTGTCCATTGTTGTAAGTGGGGTGTTGAAGTCCCCTACTATTATGGTATTATTTTCAATGGGTTTCTTTATGTTTGTGATTAATTGCTTTAAATATTTGGTCACTTCCAAGTTGAGGGCATAAATATTTACAATTGTTAGATCTTGTTGGTGGATAGACCCCTTAATTATTTAAAAAAAAATTTTTTTTAACGTTTACTTATTTTTGAGACAGACAAAGAGCATGGACGGGGGAGGGTCAGAGAGAGAGGGAGACACAGAATCTGAAACAGGCTCCAGGCTCTGAGCTGTCAGCACAGAGCCCGACACAGGACTCGAACTCACGGGCCGTGAGATCATGACCTGAGCTGAAGTCGGACACTCAACTGACTGAGACACCCAGGCGCCCCTAGACCCCTTAATTATTATAGAATGCCCTTCTTCATCTCTTGTAACAGTCTTTATTTTAAAGACTTTTATCTAGTTTGTCTGATATAAGTATTGCTACTCCACCTTTCTCTTGACAGCCATTAGCATGATAGATGGTTCTCCATCCCCTTACTTTCCATCTGTAGGTGTCTTTACTAAAATAAGTCTCTTGTAAGCAGCATATAGATGGACCTTGTTTTCTTATCCATTCTGTTACCCTATGACTTTTGATTGGAGCGTTTAGTCCATTGACATTTAGAGTGAGTACTGAAAGATAGGAATTTAATGCCATTGTGTTGCCTGTAGAGATGGTGTTTCTGGTGATGTTCTGTGGTCCTTTCTAGTCTTTGTTGCTTTTTTCTTTTTTGTTTTGTTTTGTCTTTTCTCCACTCAAAGAATCCCCCTTAAAATTTCTTGAGGGTCTGGTTTAGGGGTCACAAACTCCTTTAGTTTTTGTTTGGGGAACGCTTCATCTCTCCTATTGTGAATGACAATAGATAATGCTGGATAAAGAATTCTTGGCTGCATATTTTTCTGATTCAGCACGTTGAATATACCCTGCCCCTTCTTTCTGGTCTGCCAAGTTTCTGTGGATAGTCTACTGCGAACCTGATCTGTCTTCCCTTAAAGGTTAAGGACTTTTTTTTTCCCTTGCTGCTTTCATAACTCTTTCCTTGTCTGTGTATTTTGTGAATTTGACTATGATACACCTTGGCTATGGTCAGTTTTTTGAATCTACTGGGAGTTCTCTGTGCTTCTTGGATTTTGCTGTCTGTGTCCTTCCCCAGATTAGGGAAGTTTTCTGGCATAATTTGCTCACATAAACCTTCTGCCCTTTTTTCTCTCTCTTTATCTTCCAGGACTCTGATGATTCAGATGTTATTCTTTTTTAATAAGTCACTGAGTTCTCTAAGTCTTGTATCATGATCTTTTGCCTTTGTTTCTTTTTTTCTGCTTCATTATTCACCATAATTTTATCTTCTGTATTGCTGATTTGCTGCTCTGCTTCATCCATCCTGCCATCATGGCAGCCATTCAAGATTGCATCTCAGTTATAGCATTTTTCATTTTGGCCTGCCTAAATTTTATTTCTTTTATCTCTGCTGAAAGGAATTCTCTGGCGTCTTCTCTGCTTTTTTCAACCCTGGATAGTATTCATATTATCATAATTCTAAATTCTAGTTCAGACATCTTATATCTGTGTTGATTAAGTCCCTGGCTGTCATTTTTTTCTTGTTCTTTCTTTTGGGGTAAATTCCTTCATTTTGTCATTTTGGAGGAGGGAAAAAATTAATAAAAAATTAAAATTAAAAAATTACAAACAAACAAAAAAAAAAACAAAGGAAGCTAGATCCTGGGTGTTTCAGTCTGCTTGTTGAAAGAGCTTGATAGAATAGAGAAAAAAGGGAAAGGAAAGAAAAAGCAAATGTAAGAAAAAAATTTAATTAAAAAATATTTATAGAATAAAATGAAATGAAATAGAATTTAAAAAATTAAATAATAAAAAAGTGAAAAAAATGAAAAAATTTTCTCTTTTTGTGTCTAAGAAAGAGAAAGAAAAGAAAAAAAGAACACAATTTAAGTAAAAACAGAAACAAAGAAAACAAACAAATAAATGAACCAGCAAACAGAATGAAACCCAAATGAAGTTACATCTGCTTTCCCCTATAACCAAAACTATGTACCCCTCTATAGTACACTAAACAGGTGAAGTGACTTGTGCTGGTTGTCTTGGGATGTGCTTGGAGGGCACAGTTGGGTGGGGCTTGGTGTAATGGCTCCATTCTCCACCAGGTGGCCCTGCTGGGCTTATTAGGGTGGATCAGTGTGAGTGGTTGTGTGCGTGGGAGAGATGGAAATGATTTCACCCAGCTCCTTAGTCTCTGACACAGGAACTTCACACTCTCACTGACCCATGATCAAGCACCCCTTCTTTGTCTCAGGCTTCTGTCCACTCCCCACCTCTACCCTGTTCAAGTCCAAGTTGTCCATCTGCCAGGTGGCACCTCTCTCCAGAGTTTTATCTCAGATAGGATTGTGTTTCAAAACCCCACACTCAGAGACCCCCACAGCTTGGACCCAACTCTCTAGGGGAGGGTCTCACTGACCAATGGTCAGGTGCTGGCTTGCCCCAGAAAACATTTGTGCAATCACACAGCAGCAGAGGTTCAAAGATTATGGCAAATCACAACACATAGCTGGTTCCAGGCTTCACCATACTCTGGCATCTTTGTCCCAATACCAGCAAATGTGGTTGCACTCAGGGGTCCACTGGGACCTTTGCCTGTGGGGAAGCGGTATGGCCTCCATCACATGCTCTCCATGCAGGGGAACTGCTTCTTCCCATGTGGCATATCCTGCTCCTGGGGATTCACCCTACTTCCTCACCCAAGCCCTGCCAGGCACTGAGCTCCTCCACTGTTTATAGCATCCTGGTAGTATTGAAACCCTCTACTTTCCCCCTGCCCGTGGTTTTGTGGAACAGATTTCTTGTTCGGTGTTTTTACTCTTTCTCTTTATCTGCTTTCTGGGGGAGTGCTTTTCTCACATGATCCCAATGCATAGCACTGTCCTCCTTTCTCTTTTTCTCTCTGTCCTGTCTCTGCAAAAATGACTCCCTACCCTCTGTGGCTTTTCTCTACTGCAGTTCAGCTCTCTGCATTGCGTACCTGCTTAGTTCTGTGGCTCAGTTTATGCAGATTGTTGCGTTAATCCTCAGATCAACTTTCTAGGTGTTGAAAAATGGTTTGGTCCTGATTTGTCTGTGTTTCAGGGACAAGACAAGCTCAGGGTCTGCATGGTGCTCCACCATCTTAACTGCTCTCCTGGGATAGAATCTTTTACACAACATAGCTTAGGACTCCAGGATGTCATAATACAAACCAGAATTCCTAACAACCAACCTCCCATACACAAACTGTCTAGTTCTCTTGTCAGTAACCAAGAGGTTTGGCAAGTGAGGAAACATTACCCTAAAACAAAAGCACTCGGTTTTCTCTTCAGAATGAAAATAGGCAAACTCTTATTTTATGATCCATCAAGCAAACAAACAAAAGATAAGTATTAGAACACAGATTTTGGATGCCTCAGTCGGTTAAACATCTGACTTTGGCTCTGGTCATGATCTCACCATTCATGAGTTGGAGCCCCATGTGAGGCTCTGTGCTGACAGCTCAGGGCCTAGAGCCTGCTTCAGATTCTGTCTCCCTCTCTCTGCCCCTCTCCCGCTCATGCTCTATCTCTGTCAAAACAAAAAAAACATTTTTTAAAAATTAAAAAAAAACACAGATTCTAATAGCAGTGTCAGGGGAAATGATATAAAATGGAGAAATTTAACACAAAGAGAAACAATGAGTGCCATAGGTTTTAACGTCTCCATACTAACCAGGAAAACACTTTGAAAGAAACAGAGCCCACAAACCACAGGCAGCTAATCTCTGCTGAAGAATTCCAACTGCATATCAAGAGCCCACCTGTTATAAAATTGAATCTAGACAAGTGTTTTTAGTTTTTGTTTGTTTTTGGTTTTCACTGCCCTTTTTAAAAAAATCTAAATCACTTTTCTGGTGGTACTTGGACTAATCTCCAGAATAGTAATAGCCCACAGGGTAAACTAATGAATTTGGCTATTAGAAAGCAAGACAAATTCAAAATGAAGAATTAAAGGAAACAACAATTTCATCATTATGTGAAGTTCTGCCAGGATGATTTAGCCATTCCATTGCCACCAAGCTGCTTAGGGTGTTGTTTGAACGCAATTTAAAAAGATGAAAAACAAACCTGGGAAAGATTTTCATTTGTCCTTAAAGAGTTGAAGATAAAACTTACAAATCAATTATAAAATTGGTAGCAATGATCCTCAGAATCTCCAGGTTGCTCTTCTCTGTTTTCTCCCATTAGTTATCAGGCCACAAAACTGGCTGTGATATGCCTGGAGTCCATCAAAATGGCAGCGAAACTATTTCCCATCCCGTGTGTTCTTTTTACTACGTGAGTTTAACTCTCCTCCTCCCAAGAAATGAATCTATCCTTGAATCTGGGCATGCTTATGACTACAGCAAAAGTGATTTTTCAGTCTTCATAGTAAAAGGTGATGCAGCTTCCACCTAATTTTCTTGGGGTGTTTACTATTGGAACTCAGCCAGCAAGCCAGCCATGCAGAAACCTGAGTTTGTGTGGGTATTTGGTGTTTTGTCAGCCTAAACTGGGGTTTCAGCCAAAAGGAACCATCAACCACCAGATACGAGTGAACAAACCTTTGAATGATTCCAGCCCCCAACTGGCACAGCCTTCCAGGCTTCCAAACTGAGGCCCCAGGCACTGTAGAGTAGAGACATCCCCACTAGGCTTTTTCTGTATTCCTGACTTAACAGTTCTGGGGCATAAGAAAATGGTTGTTGTTTTATATCTTTAAGTTCAGGGTGGTTTGTTAAACAGCAGTAATAACAGGAGCATTAATCATGGTTAACCCTCCAGCTGTCATTTGAATCCCATGTATTTTACCTCCTTGGAGACCCCATTCATTGGTTCATTCAATAAATATTTATTTATCACACATGAGACACTGATCTAGGCTTTGGAAATACAGTGGTGAATGAGACAAGTTTCCTGCCACACTGAAACTTCCATTCTGTTAGATGGTACTAAGTGCCACAGAGAGAATTAATATGGGTGGATTGATAAGGAGTGATTGGGAGGCTACCTTGATTGAGGGTGATTGAGGTTGGTTTTTCAGTGAAGGTAATTTATAAGCTAAGACCTGAATGATGAGAATTAGCTGTGGGAAAGTCTGACAGGAAAGCATCCTAAGTAAAAGGTGGAAGAAATACTAAGGCTCTAAAAGGAGAGGGAGCTCAGCATGGCTAAACAACAAACAAAAGGCCAGGGCTAGATCTTGCAGGGCTTTGTAGACTAGGATATGAAGTTTAAATTTTACTCCAAGAGAAATGGGAAGCTATCCATTGTAGGCAGCCTCTAGGATGCCTCCCAATGGTCCTGTCCTATAGGAATCCCTTCCCTTTGAATGTGGAATGGATTTATGGACTTATTTCTTACAAATAGAATATGGTAAAAAGTAATACAAATGGTAAAAGTGACAGAGTGTCACTTCCAAAGTTAGGCTGTAAAAGAGTTGAACAGACATTTCATCAAAAGTGTACAAATGAAAAAATAAGTACATGAAAGGTGAGCAGTGTTATTACTCATTAAGAAAATGCAAATTAAAAATACCATGGGGAGGGGCGCCTGGGTGGCGCAGTCGGTTAAGCGTCCGACTTCAGCCAGGTCACGATCTCGCGGTCCGTCAGTGAGTTCGAGCCCCGCGTCAGGCTCTGGGCTGATGGCTCGGAGCCTGGAGCCTGTTTCCGATTCTGTGTCTCCCTCTCTCTGCCCCTCCCCCGTTCATGCTCTGTCTCTCTCTGTCCCAAAAATAAAAAAAATAAAAAAAAAAAAAAATACCATGGGGATACTATAACACAACTATCAGAATGTCTGAAATTAGAAAGACTGACCATACCAAGTGTTGGAAAGGATGTGAGACAACTGGAGCTCCCATACACTGCTAACAGGAATGTAAAATAATATAGCCACTTTGGAAAACAATTTGGCAGTTTCTAAAAACCTATCACATAACCCAGCCATTCCTCTGCTAGGTATTTGCCCAAGAGAAATGGAAGCATGTGTCTATCTGAAGACCTATACCTAAATGTTGATAGCAACTTTATTTGTAATGGCCAGAAAACTGGAAACAACCTAATGTCCGCCACTAGGTGAATGGATAAACAAATTGTGTATGTCCATAGGACTGAATACTGTCACACATGCAACAACGTCAGTGACTCTCAACTATCCTGAGGGAAGGAAGCCAAGAAAAAAGAAGTACATAGTGTACAATTACTTTTATATAAAATTCTAAAAGATGCACACTAAACTTTAGTGACTTGAAAGCAGATCAGTGATTGCCTAATGATGGTGGGGTGGCAGGGAAGGATTATGAAGGGGCGACGGAAAACGTTCGGGGGGTGATTATGTTCATTGTCTTGATTGTCATAATGGTTATGAGAGTTATATTCATTTGAGAAGTCACAACTTATCCCACTGTACACTTAAAATATGTCTGGTGCATTTCATGTTGGTTATACCCCCCAGTGAAGCTGTTAAATGTACCCCATCTAGCTTCCACCCTTTTCTGGGTCTTCAAGGACAAACTTCCTGAAAGACTTATCCACACCTTATTAATCCACATCTTCACTGCTCTCACCAGTGCCACAAACCCTCTCGTGTTTGTCACACCCAAGATGCAGGTTTTAGTCTCTCTCCTCCCTGCTGCCTCTGACCTTGTGACCACTTCCTCCTTCTTAAAACTCTCTGCTAATGTAAGTCCCATGCTACCAATCTCTTCAGGATTTTCATCTCTGGAGACTTTTGCTCTAAGGCTAGAATTAGAGCGAGGGTAAGGACCTTACCACCTGGATGTCCCAAAGGTTTCTCAGGTTCAATTTTTCCAAAGCTGAAGTTAATTTTCCTTCCCCCAACCCACTCTTCCTTTTTTAAAATTCCCACTGTTTAATGGCATCATCGTCCACCTAGTTGCCCAAGCCAAAAACCAAGTATTCATTCCCAGTGTTCTTTGTCCTCAACCCAACAGCCTAAATACCTTCTTCTCTGGACACTCTCCCTCTTTCCACCCTTTCAGCACCTCCCCACACAGCCAGCATTGCCTCCATTGCCATTGTCCATGTCCTTGAGCGAACTACTATAACAGCTCCTAAAAGGTTTCCCTATCCCTGTCTAATCTGTCCTTTCCTTCTAACTGCTGTCAGAGAGCTTTCTTCCTTAAAAAATCTAATTTTTCGGGGCACCTGGGTGGCTCAGTAGTTTAAGCGTCCGATTTCGGCTCAGTTCACCATCTCATGGTTCCTTGAGTTCAAGCCCCACGTCAGGCTCTGTGCTGACAGCTTGGAGCCGGGAGCCTGCTTTGGATTCTCTGTCTTCCTCTCTCTCTACTCCTTCCCCCCTCTCCGTTTCCCTCCCTCTCTCTCTCTCTCTCTCTCTCTCTCAAAAGTAAATATTAAAAAAATCTAATTTTCTTCCTTCACTTGGAGTGATGATGTGGAAAACACTAATGTCATTGTACAAAGACTAGAAGTGTTCAGTTCCACACTTGTTGGGCTTCTCAGCTCACATATGGTCCTTCCACCATGTTGGGATCATCAGAGGGTATTGGGGAGAGTATTGTGGGGAGCCACGTGGAAGCATGCCCAGTCTCTCTGCCTAGAATTGACAGTGGTGTGTGGTCACAGTGGCAGTGGTGTGCGATGAAAGTATAAATGACAGATTTAGCCCAACTCCTGCCAAATGGTAGGAACTTGGGAAGCAGAATGATGATTAGTGGAAGGTTAGTCCCCCCAAAAAATGTGAAGGAGAGGATAAGCTGATACTTCAACCAAAGTTATTGGGAATAATGATCACCGAAAAAGAAACCTGTGATGATTAATTTTGTGTGTCAGTTGCCTAGGTCATGGTGCCCAGATAGTTGATCAAACATTATTCTAGATGTTTCTTTGAAGGTGTTTTTTGTCTGAGATTAACATTCAAATCCGTGAACTTTGAGTAAAGCAAATTGCTCCCCATAATGTGAGTGGGCCTCATTCAATCAGTTGGAGCCTTTAACAGAACAAAGACTGACCTCCCCTACTCAAGTAGGAATTCGGCCAGCAGACAGTCTTCAGACTTGAACCGCAGCAGTGGTTTTTCCCTGGCTCTCCAGCCTGCTGCCTACCTGCAAGTATAATCACATGAGCTGAATCTCTTTCTCTGGAATTCATTTTCAGGAATTGGCTCATATGATTATCTATATACACACACACATCCTACTGCATCGGTTTCTCTGATGAACCCTGACTGATACAGAGCCTAATAGCATCAGTCTTTAGGAAAATCAAGGCTCCATCATAGCTGGACTTCAGGGAGAGAGGGCTGACGAGAGCAAAGGCTGGCCTTTGCTCTGCCCCTGCTATGAGCTGGGCATATGGAGAAGACACGGGAACCAAGATTCATAAACAAATTTGAATCAAATTCTGATTTCTTTCGTGTTTTATTTTCAAGCATTCGTTTGGGAATTGAACATGCTGAGCATTCAAACCATTGCAGCCATAACTAATGGAAAGTTAATAAAAAATGGTAAATGTTAGACTTTGTTGAACAATAATGGCCGACATCTGTGTACCATTTCCCAAACCAGCTCTTCCGGTCAGTCCCCAAACTGATTTCTCAGAGGGCAGTGGGGACCAGCCCACTTTACAGAAGGAGACACAAGTGCCAGCATCTTGTGACGTTCCTTGCCCTGCTGCTTTGTCTGTCGGCCCCTCAGCACAGAACTTGACAAATAACCGGCAGGAGCCTGGCCAGTTGGAGGAGAGAAACAAAGAAGGAAACAGGGAATTGGAATCTGCCACGAGAAAAGCAGAGTGAAAAACGGTTAAGGAAAGGAACTGGTAAAGAGGGAAATAAAACAGTAGAAGTGGCAGTAGGGATTCTCTGCACAGAAACCAGACACAGAAAGCTTCATAGGAAGTCTTATGCTGAGAAAGTCACAGATAAATCCTTCATTTCCCTTACAGCTCTAGAATTCTGTTCTACAAAATGTCACATTCCTCCTTCTTTGTATTTTACTGTAATCCCACCGCAACAAAAGGTTTTCCTGGGCTACCGGGGGGCTGAGGCTGTAAAGTGCATGTACTCCACACTAAAAGTAAATTCTTGTATTAGTTATCCAAACTGTTTGAAATGAGGAACGAAATTTTCAACTCCTATCTGCCTCTTTATCAGCAAATAGTAATTTAAAGCCATTTACCAGGGCTGTGGCTCCCCAGTAACAGACTATGGCCTATTAAAATTAATCCTGATAGAAGATCCTTGCTGCTTTCTCTAAGCACATTCAGGCCACTGGTTTATGAACAGGATGAACAGACGGCCCATCCCAGAGGGCTTGAGGGAGGAAGCACGTTAAAATGGACGCCTGCCTTTTTGTTTGCTCAGCTGCTTGGAAAAACTAAGACCGAGGGAAATGGGATTAATCAAGGGGGCAGTTGCCCATGGAAAAAAAATAGGAAGACTCTGGTGAGAAAATCCCAGCCAAATAAGGTTCAAGTTGAAGGGAAAGAATTCTTTTCTCTTCAGACTTTCACATGGTTGAATGTTATTTGGTGACAAATCTTCCATTTCTGGCCACCACAGCATTTTATGAACTTTACAATAGTGTGGGAAGAGAGATTTGAGAGAAAAAAATAATTAAATGTTTAATTCTCTGAAAATTCATGTAATTTTACTTTAATTAGCAAATTTAATGAAGATTATTGGTTAGATAAGTGATTGTGATTGAATAACATCTTTGATTTTTCATATGAACAAACTCACAAACTAGAAAAAAAGTTCTTAAAAGGTCAGATGTACTGATTTGTGGTATAGACTGCATAGATGTTGTAGCTGAGGCCTCTCTTCTCAGTTTAGGAGAAAGAATCTCTTCAGAATCAAGACAGACTCTTGACCTAAAATATCTTCCCCTCCCCTTGACTTATTTCACTTCCCTGTGACACACTGAAATTCCGGCAACAAGATTACTAGGTTAACAAGGATCTTCCTTTGAGACCATAGATATTTCTAAAAGGTTTGTGGCCTACCAGTCGTTTACACACCAGTACGAATTGGTTCCAAATGGCTATCTGACCTAAGGTGATAACTTCTACTAAAGGAGTGGAGTTTGATAGGAGGTAAAGGGAGAAAATTGAGAGGTTTTTGAACAACTGGAGAGGAAGAGTAGAGCAGAGAGAGTATTACAACAGGGTTTACATAGCAGGAAGATCCTAGAGGGCCTCCTATCCAGGATTTGGAGAATATGTAGAACAGGCAAAGTAGGAGAATGTCAAAATGAAACTTGGCTTGGAATTGGTTCAGATTCCATGCTGGAGGGCAGACCTCCTATATGTGAATGGACCTTGTCTGAGATTTTTCATAAAACATTGAGTACATCGTATATCATAAGATGGCTATAAAAATTATTTCATCAAAAATAAATGCAGATAAATATGCTTATGCTTCTTTTGTGCTCAAATAAAGTGTTTTTCACATATATTTATCAGAAAATAGAAAAGGAGAGTAAGGGAGGTAATTTGCAAAGTCACTAAAGGGTGAGATGTCACAATTTCCTTTCCTTTCCTTTCCTTTCAAATTTTACGTGGAAGGGAGTTCGGAGTTGAGCCTTGCGTGGAGAGAAAGAAGAACCAGGCCTTGACTATAATGTCAGCACACAATATATCTCACTCTTTGCAGTCTGAGGTCTATCAGAGGCTATGAAATAAAGAAACTGGTGACCAGCAGCAGGATGGAGTTCGAGAAAGCTGGCTACCCCTCTCCTCTTGCTAGACCTGGCCAGAATCAAGTGTCTGGTCACCTTTAATGCTCTGTCTTGCACAAAAAAGAACACAGCTCTGGAAAGCTTCAGCTAGGGGAAGTGAGGGGGAGGCACAAGGGATGCCCATGAAATATATAGTAGGGAGAATTATTCAAAAAAGAAAAAGTCCTTGATTTTCTTCCCAAAACTTTGGAGGAGAGAACAGTCAAGCATAGTAAATAGGACAATAAAGGTGATCGAGATCAGAAAATTGAAGGGGTGGCTGTCAATCTCCAACTATGTCTTTATGGGGAGAGGGTTTATGTATCACTAACTTTGTGGCCAGTTTCTCTGGATTTCAGTCTTCTCCTGTTTAAAATGAGGGTATTGAACCAGACAAACTCCAAGATGCCTTTCAACGCTTAAATGATATGATTCTAGGATGATTAATGTTTTAATACATTCTTTGGCAACATCTGCATCTATTTAAGCTCATAAATGTTGAGAAGAAATATTTGGTATGCAGTAAACCAGGAAGCAGGTAGCTCCCTGTAAATAAATACTCCTCCAACATTGATGATATTTCGGGTCTTATCAACCCTTGCTGTACTCCCATACTTGCCCATATCTTATGGAACTGGATAATGTTTTCCATCACCTAGAATTCTTGAGCTTAATTTAATTTTTATATCTAGTGGATGACAGCTCTGAGTAATTTAAGATTGTCTATAAGGCTTTAAAAAAAACCCTGAAGTTGTCAGAAGACAAAAAAAAAAAAAAAAAGTCCTATAATGAATGATGTGAGAGGAACATCGTTTCCAACAGACAAGAGAAAAAGGTAGTTTGAAGGACTATTTTTTATAATGCACAGAAAAAAAATGTTTGATAATGTAAGTAAAGGGTTGCAAATTGTGGGTCTTGGGCCACGTCCACTCTACAAATGGATTTTTTTGACAGGACAGAGTTTTTCAAAATCATGAATTTGAGTGATTTTAAGATGGGCATGTACTGACCGTCTGGGTGAGCATCCCCTCAGCCAGCCACTCACCCCATTACCCTACCCCAGACCCTTTCCACCTCTGTGCAGACCCTGGGTACCAGGGCATTGGAGTTGGGGTGTGTCAGGAGTATAAATGAAAAATTTTGCCCAACATTTTTCTTTTCTGAGAGGCTACAGTAAATCCCATGGAAACTTCCTAGGTCACTAGTAGAAGATACATACTTACTACATGGAAGTGTTCTTTACCTCTGAATCTCAGTTTCCCTAACATCTTCTGTGTTTTAAGAATCCCCATAAATGATTCTCAGATAATTTATAGAATTAACGTCCCCCCGGAGTACAAATTTCATTAAGATTACAGGGTTTATTTTCTCTAGAATTAAGTATAAAAAGGGAATTTTAACCCAGAAAGACTCAGCCTTTTCTGGGAGGAAACCAGTTTCCTTGTACAGTCCAACTAATAAGTGCTAGAATCAAAGGTTCTAATTCTGTTGTTTTGAATATTTCCTAAAGAATTGTTTGTAAGCATCTCAATACATAGTCATTGTTTACAAAGCTTGACACAACGTTGTTACCAATTTTAAGAAAAGCCGTTTTAAAACGTCAAAGAAAATTATGAATCTTTATGATCACTGTGGAAACATTAGCATCTTTATAACATATTTTCTATTTTTAATTCCATATGGAGGATTTGGGGACCAAAACAAGGTTAACTTGAGACAGCCCTAATTTCCTTCCCAGCCCCCCAAAAATGTTTAAATAAATTCATGGGTACCATAAAGACATTTTATTTTAGGGTTTGGGCCACAAAGTGACCGGTTAAGTTTTTTCAGGCTGAATGTGTTTTGTTTAGGAGGGTGGCAAGTTAAGAGGAAAGGAGAGAATTAAAATATTTGCAAGATGTCATTAATCTCCAGCAAGAGCCTAGAGTTGTTTTTTTTTTCCCCCTCTTCATTTCAGAACTAATCCAGCTTTCTGTTATTTGGCTCAGAAAAGTCTTAAATCTGTAACAAGAGAGTAACTTCCTGTTCTCAAGAGTATGGCTGCCAAAGAAAACATTTACAAGAAAAGTCCCAGGGCCAAAAAATTGCCTACTAATTATTTCTTAACCCCCTCCCACCCCTAATTCAGGAAGGTGAATGCTGTAAATGCTGTATGTTAAAACTCAAAAGTATGTGTTGAAAAATTAAGAGAAAACCCCTAAGAACTGTTTGCTATTTATTTATATTTTATTGCATTCAAATTACATGGGTTTTATGGCCCTTGGGCACAAATTAATGTTTCTTATAATATTTTGTTCGGAATTCCACAAAGATTATACTATGCCTTTATCAAAATACATGATGGCAGTTTTTACCGGGCACCTTACCAACTGAAGACGGGGAAGCAACCCCAACCTTTAGGACCTGACTAGCACTGCCAGCTAGGCCATGATGTCGCTCCAAATTGGCCTGACTCAGCAGTGAGGTCTTGGTGTTTCCCTCGGTGATCTGTCTTATTCAGGGCAATGCCAATCAAAGTCCCAGCAGCCTTTGGTAGAAATGGACAGACTGGAAAACTCATATGGAAATGTGAAGGACCCAGAATACCCTAAACCACTTAGAAAAAGAACAAAGTTGGAGAGCCTGTGCCACCTGACTTCAAACCTTATTAGAACACTCTGATGATCAAGAGAGTGTAGGCTTGGTATCAAGATGGCAAATAGATCGATGTAACAAAGTAGTGAGTGTATATATTGACTGATGCAAATATCACCAAGTGATTTTCAACAATGGTACCGAAGCAATTAGGTGGAAAACGGGTAGTCTTTTCAACAAAGAGCGCTCAAATAATTTATACTACACACCGTATGTTAGTAATCTAATCCTGTCCCGACACATTATCCAAAATTTAGCCACCAGTCTCCCTCTGGTTCTTTTTGCCTCTGGTCTCTCTTTGCAGAAATACATCTCCATTCTCCTTTTTGGCCTTTCCCTTTCCTGACAAAATCAAATGGGTTATTCTCAGATTTGCATATGAGGAAAAGGACACTACAGTTTATTTAATCTGTGTAGCCAGCCACATTTTTTTCCCCACTTCCCTCCCACACAATCTCACTCACTAGTCTTCATGGAGTCTCTAATCTGTGTTCAATAAGAGGAGATCCTTGGATTTGCAAATATTCATGATGCAACACCTCTTTCCCAATGATTACTAGTAATAATGGCAGGTGGCAACTGTTGGCATGTGTCTGGTGCAGTGCTGGCAATTTTTTCCACGTTCTTTCACATGATCTGCACAGCAGGCCTATGAGGGGGGTACAGTTTGAGTTCGAGGCAAAACTACTCAGTGAGAGCACTGAGCCTGAGAGCTCAAGTGGCCTCACCAAACAGGTACTTTGATTTAGTTGCAGACCCGGGACTGACTCCGGACTTCCCACCTGTGTTCTGGAATTAAGCCTGTGTGGTTTCAGACAGTTTTCATCTCTCTTTGAGTTTATTTCCTTGTCCACAAAATGGCACTAGTAACATCTTCCACATAGAATGGTTGCCAAGATTTAGTGGATATATGCCGGGTCTGGCTCAGTAACTCTTGGTGTCCTGTACTTCCCCAGCCAGGGCTCTTTCTGGGGTACTTTGCATTTGTAGATTTCTTCATGATGATCAGGGTTTGGAATGGGTCCCCTCCTTTATGGGAAATTACCTCCCAAGGAACTCACATCACTGAAGAGACAGGAAATGGACATAATGATCAGTCATTAGATATAAGAGAAGAAGGAGGGCCTAGGAAAAAGTACCCCTGGGATTTCAGAGACAGCAGAGATCAGGAAGAGCCAGACTCACTGGGAACAATTTTGCAGAGGCGATGGTCTCGAGGTGCACATGTCTGTCTCCCCAGCGCCGATGGCATGCGCTGGTTGAACTGAACTGGGCCTCTGAGTCTGGATGTGAAGAAGAGCACTGTGGTCTGAGGTGGCCTGAGCCAACACACGAGGGAATCCTGCCCTTCCTGTCACATGCTCCCACCCCACCCCTTACCCTAGGGGGACCACCCCCAGAGCTCCTGGAGCAGGAAGACAGCATTTGCTGGGGGAGGAAGAGGGTGCCCAGGGTAGACTCACCACCAGCTCAGAGGTCAGGCTTGGTTGATGCCCCCTCTAGAGGGGGGAGGGCCTGTCACATCAAGCAACTCCGAGCTCTTTCCGGATGTCCCTTTCCCTGCCAGCCCTGAAGTCTGCCCTCTGGGGCCAGTCCCACCCAGATTCTAACCCCATTTCGGTCACAGGGCTTGAATATTTTCTGTCTCCATGGCTGGCTCTTGCTTTTGACTAAGCAACAGGCCTTCTCTGATTCCAGGATCCCGGGGAAAGCAAGCCCGCTTCCTCTAAGTCCAGGCCTGCTTCCTGTTTGCTGCCCGTGTTCTCTCTGGGCCCTAGGGACGCCTACAGGCCTGCAGCTCACACCTGCACAGTCCCTGAGCTCAGGTATCCAAAGGCAATATCCTGAAGGAACTTTTTTCACTGCCTGTTAGGGGGACAGGTCTGCCTCAAGCAAGCAACTTTATATACTCCTTCGTTTTCTCATTCCCAGTGTTGGCAAAGGGGTCAGGAAACCACATTCTCATCCTGTTGATAAGAATTTAAATGGACACAAACTTCCACAGCCCCGGTTGGAGCATATGCACCAGAAGACTTAAGTTGGCATAATTTTTTAAAAATGTTTCTTTATTTTGAGAGAGAAAGCGCATGTGCACACAAGTGGGAGAAGGGCAAGGAGAGAGAGGGGGAGAGACAGTGAGAGAAGAAAGAGTCTGTGCTGTCAGCGCAGAGCCCAGTGTGGGGCTCAATCTCGCGAACCGTGAGATCATGACCTGAATCAAAATCAAGAATCGGACGCTTAACCGACTGAGTCACCCAGGCACCCCAAGTTTACATCATTTTTGTCTCAGCCCAGCGATTCCTCTTCTAGGAATTGATCCTGAGAAAGTAGTTAGGCAAGTGTACAAAGATGCATGTAGAAGGGGATTCATCAGAGGACTGCTTAAGAAAAGGAGACAACTTCCAAAATTCCAACCTGACTGGATAGGTCCAGGAAGTCATAGTATGCCAATAAACTGGAATCCAATTAATTATAAGAAGCAGTACCATAGATCTATATACCTATATCCATATCTAGATTGATCACAGTATAGTAAGTACATTACAAAGGTATGTATTGATAATAGCACTTAGTAAGTGCCTACTATGTGCCACGCATCATGTTAGAACTTCATGGACATGAACTCATGTAATCTTCACACCAACTCCGGTTAGGAAAGAACTATCACTGATTGCATCTTACAGGGGCTCGAAGAGGTTCTGTGACTTGCCCAAAGCATATACTAGTGACCAAGCTCAGTCCCCAGAGCCCATGTTACTAAATATCATGATTCTGCTTCTCAGTATACTGCCATGTTTGTTTTAAAAACAAAATAGTGTGTGTGTGTGTGTGTGTGTGTGTGTGTGTGTGTGTGAAGAAAGCCAAGAAGGAATGAAATGAAAATATTGATAGAGGCACTATTATAGAATGTTACTTTTTATTTAGGATAAAACCTTGCATACAAAGCTATTTTTCATTTCAATAAGATAAAATTACTATGTAATATTAGAGTTTGCAGATAATGTTCAGGGTTTACACACACACACAACACACACACACACATGCTGGTGCTCTCTCACACATACACACACCCTCTCTTATGGTTTATAAATGCTTTTAAGGACTACTGACTGAAAGATCACTGTGCCCTCACTTTGACATTCCAGATCCCGGTTCCGCTGTCTACCTCTTCTACCTGCCCATGGATGAAACACAGAGCCAACACGGGTAGAACAAAATATATGGCATTTATTAAACATATGTGACACAGATTGTAATATCAAAGTAGAGCATGCATGAACAAATTATTCATTTAACAAAAACACCAGTCGATACTGAAAACATGAAATGATTACATTTCCACAACATACAAAATTTTTTCAGTTAAAATGAGAAAGAAAAAAATCACAGGTAAAATAAATACATTGATTTCAGTGAGCCCCATACAGACATAAGGCACAAATTAAACCGGAGGATTAGCACATGGGAATGAGGCACCCATGCCCGCAGGAGGCCAGTCTCCAGCCGCGGCTCCCACACCCCACACACATCCTGGCACCAAGAAGAGAGAGCGTCTGCATGCTGGGAAGCCTTCCCTCCTGGCCAGGTCTCCCCAGGTGCCCACGCTCCCGCAGACAGGCTTCTCGGCACCAGAGAAACACTGCCTCTAATACTTTTATGGGTAAATAAAACCTTCATGCTGTAACAAATGATCCTGACGTGAATAACGTGAAATTTCAAATTAATGCCCTTTTTCCTTCCAGCTGAAGGCTAGTAAAACAGAAAATAAATAGGGAATTCTCCTGACAGAATTTCAGTGTCTACTCCCAAAGCTAATGACGGCCCAGTATAGCACGGTTGGGTGTTTGAAATATGACCTCGACACCTCTCTCTCCTGCCCTCCCCTTCCACCTCCGCTTTCCTTCATGTTTTAGAAGTAGATCAGAGTCAGCAATCTCCTTTCTGGCTTAAACCTGTATAGGACGAGGTGGTAGCCACCTTTCCCAGCCTCAAGCCACAGGGTTCTAGGGCCTTTGTCCCTCTGTCCAAAGCGACTGTCTCCAGGCGCCTAAGTCAGAGTTTTCTTCAGGGTTAACTCCAGGACTCGTGTGTACGGTGTGTAATTCCTGGAAGGCATTGCGATCTCACGAGTCCTCCCTGTTGGGCTGAGAAACGAGAAAAGGCAAGTCAGGAAGATCGACCGAAACTCCCCACAGTCTTCAAGTGAGACAGCTCTAGAAAATGGTTTTGCAGCCACGGCAGCCTGAAAATAAACTGACAGAATGCAGTTGAATCTTTTGTTTAAATATTATAAGAGGGACCATTAATCTTAGCAATTTTGAAAGGTCATGCTAAATATCATTCAGAAAAATAAAAAAAAAACAACATGTATTTAAAGAACTCAAAATTATTTTAATGTAGGGGAACCTGGGTGGCTCAGTCGATTAGGTGTCTGACTTTGGCTCAGGTCACAATCTTGTAGTTTGTGAGTTCAAGCCCCAAGTCAGGCTCTGTGCTGACAGCTCAGGACCTGGAGCCTGCTTCAGATTCTGTGTCTCCCTCTCTCTCTTTCCCTCCCCACCTCACACTCTCTCTCTCTCAAATAAACATTAAAAAAATTTTTTTAATAAAAAAATAAAATGATTTTAATGTAGTGTGTTAGGTACTATAATAGATGCAAAATGAGCCGGATACTCTCCATTTGCCCATTCGGATAACTCTCCCCCTCCTCCACCCCACTCTGTGCCTTTGGGAAGCTGACCTGATGTCAGCATCCACAGGCTCCTTTAGAATTTAGCTTCCAGTTGGTTTTGACCAGTTGGGAACTGGTAGCAGGGGATAAGAGAATGGAAGGACAGTGAAGTCATCATATTTGTTCCCTTCTGGCCAGGCTGCAGGTTGGTAGTTGGCTGCATTCCTCTAGCAGAGGCCACAGTTCCCAGCACCCCCCTTTTGTGTGTTCTATTGGCTTCTTCCCCCTGCCTCTGCAGAGGCCCAGTCTGGTGACCACTTCCACTGTGCTAGCTCCAGAGTAAGCCACTGTCCCTCATTTACTTTTCTCAAAGCTTCCCAAGCCTTCATCTAAGTCTCTTCAATCTTCCTGTCTTGCCAGGACCTTGAGCAATACAATAATTAACATACTACGGGCAAACTGAGGGCAGAACGAGTTCGCGGAACTTAGGAGGAGGGCATCTGAAAATTTGCACAGAGGGGGCATCTTGAAGGGTGCTTAGGCGTTCCTCTGGTGGACAAGGAGATGGGAATTCAGGCAGAAGGGATAATGTGTGCAAAGGCAAAAGAAGGGTGAACACAAGGACTCTGGGTGTGGAAAGACACACTTGGTAGGACTGGAGCAAAGAGTTCACGACGGAAAATGGCAGAAGACGAGGCCTGGTGTGGAAGGGGCCTGTGTGCCCTGCTAAGGAGTTCAGAAGGGGACACAGAGCCACTAAGGAGGGGAGTGATATGCTCATGTTCTTATTCTAGCAAGATTCCTTGGCACCACTGATGGTTGGCTGCAGAGGGGTTAGTCTGAAGGCAGAAAGTGAACAGATTTTTGCTATTTAGGAGGTGAGAGAGGTCATGAGAACTTGAATTCCGACTGTAGCACTCGAGGTGAAGTAGCAAGGAAAAGGTAGGGAGATACTGGGAAGGTAGAATTAACCAGGATTTGGTGACTGAGATGGAGAAAATATCCCACTTCTTTTTCCTCCTGGACACATAACTACCTTTCCCAGCCCCCTTGGCAATGTAATGGGCCATATGACTAAAGGGGCAAAAATGATGTATATTACTTCCAGGTTTAGCCCAGAAAATGCTCTGCATAACCCTCCATGCCCAATCTCTTCCCTTTCATGCAGAGGATGTAGCGGAGGGCCCAAAAGGTCTCCAAAACCCAGGCAGAGTCATTAGTTAGAAAGAATCTGGGCTCCTGAATGTGTGCAAGGAGGCCCATGCCAACTAGTCTTGGACTGTGTCAAGAGAAATCAGTATTTTGCCAAGCTGAGGTTTGTGGGCTTTTTGTTACAGCAGCTAACATTTATTACCCCAACTACTGCAATGACCAATTATATGTATGAGATACAAGTCCGCTCCCTTCCCTGAACTGCCCATAGCCAGTCTCTCACAAAGTGATATGGAATCTACCTCCTTAGCTACTGTTTTGTCATCTGTCTTCTCTATTCCCTCTGCCACTGCCCGAGTTCAGGCTCTCAACATTTATCTTTGACTATCTTTGACTACTTTGAATACTTCAGGAGTATTCTAAATGGTCTCCCTGCCTTCCGTCTCAGCAAGTCTTCCCCCTCTTCAAATCCCCTACCCATTTTGCTGTCAAAGAGATCTCACTGATAAAAGAAGCACATTACTGTTCCTAAGACTTTTCAATGTTGCCCCATTGCTTCCTGGATGAAGTCTAAGCTCCTGTGCATGGTCTTAAAAGCCCTCTACCATCTCCTGCTATTTCTCCCATGGTTTTCATCATGGCCACACTGCCCTTCTCATGTTGCCCCCTCCACCTTGAATGCTCCCCTCATCAAATGGGTCTGGTGAATCCCTGCCTGTATTTCAAGACTCAGACATCACCTCCAATATGACAGTTTCCCTGATTCTGCACCGCAAGGATAGAAACGATCATTCCTTTCTTTTTGTGCTTGTTTTCAGTTTCCTTGAACAGTGGTGCTCACTTTTCTGCTTCCACAAGGTCACTTTTGCTAAACCTTCCCAGCAGTTAACACTTCCCACTACCCTGAAGTGATTTGCGACTATAGTTGGGATACAGCTTCTTAGGCGGTGTGTTAGAAGCTTGGGGGAAATTTTAAACTTTTATGTCTCTCTCTAAGAGATTCAGTATGTCTTCTCCATGCTCTCCAAACCATCCTCCCCTTACGGGAGAGGACTTACGGGCTTCTGGCACAGTACTGGAAGTATCCCACAGCTCCCATTGGTCTACACATCCTCTGCCAGTTACAATTTCGTGAAGGGTGAAAACCGTAGCTCACCCCTCTCCATGAGTCTAGCAGCTCACTCGGGCCAGGCACACAGCTATCACTAAATGTATGGATGACGAAGGAAACCAGGGGATGAAGGATTTCCAGGAGTAAGTGGTCAGCAGGTCACCTTCCATAGATAGGGGAATCCACAAGATCTGTCAGTTGAGGGGTCCCCAGTGACCTGACCAGGCACTTTAGTGGAGTGCCAGGGGCAGGAGCCAGATGGTGATTTGTGCCAACCACTGTGAAAATTCCACATAACGGAAATGGTCTCTGGTGATAATATCCTAAAAGCCCATAAAGTCCAGAAATATTTATAAAGGTGAACGTTCTGGGTTTCAAAAACAGGCTTTCCTATCCCAGCCTTTCAAAAGGAAGTGAGGTATTTTATTTGGTTGATCACTAGGAAACAACAGGATTTCAAGAACACAAATAATTTCAACCACAGAACTAAAATTCAGCCATTTTCTTTAACACTTTAAGGCTATTGTTAACCTTTTATTAATCCATAAAGAGGCAGTTCCCCCGGGGGAAACAATAGCAGAGTCAGCAAATAGAGCTTTGACAAAAAACTACTTTGTGTTCTGGTCTCTACGATAGAAATAGGAGATGGAGGCATTTTAAAGCGCTTACTATGTGCTGGGCACTTGTGACCACGGGGAATATGTTTCCATTACATCACACCTATTCAGGCATAATTTATGAGCTTGCTGGAAGCCAAGTTTCACTAAGGGGCAAGGAGAAAAAGTCTTTTTTTCTTTTCATTTTTTGTTTTTCATTTTCTCTTTGAAGGCTAGCGGACTGGAAATTGCTCTCAGTGGCTTTACTTAATATATATCAAACTTTCAAATCAAACTCTTAAGTCTTTTCTAAAAGACAGGTGTTTAAAACCCCTGAAATGACAGTGAGTGCCTTCTCAGCCCTTTCCTTCCATCTTTGCTCTAAGATCTGTGCTCTCTAGAAATGTATGGAGCGCAAGGGTTAGATGAAAAGGAGAAATGAGGCAGAAGGTGGTATTTGAGTCAACTAGACACAGAGAACCTGGGTCTCGAGCAGGCTGGTGGCAGGGGGTATGGAGGTCACGAAGCAGGTCATGCAGGGAGGAGACAGGACTGTGTGGGCACTGAGGCCATCCTGGAGCAGAAGTGCCCACGGTGTACTGAGCTTAGGGACCTGGTATCATCGTGGCGGCCACCAATGGAAATAGGAAAATGCGCCCTCTATGCTGGGACTTCATACCTGTATCTTACTTCACCATCCCAGCAAGTTTCTGAGGGAATTACTGTCAAAAACCTTCCAGTTCTGAGTGAAGAAACTGAGACTCAAAGAGGTTAGGGATTTGCCCAAAGCTGTAGATGTAGTGAGAGGCGGACCCAGGACCTAAACCCAGGTCTAATTTCTAAGCCAGTGTTCTTAACCACTACTAAGAGGAACTGGCTTCGATGGAAAAAAAAAATGATGCAGTCAGCTATGGATGCTGTAGGTGGGTATGAAGATCAATCAGCCAGCACGCTGGGAGCACCCAGCAGGGAATGAGGACTTGTGTCTGGAGAGGCTGGAACTAACTACCTGAGAGCTCAGCACGGGAAGGGCAGAAGTAAAGCCAGGAGACTGGCCGCCAGCTTTGCAAGAACCACTGTAACCAAGATAGAGCCATGAGAAGCTCCCGTGGTGAGGATCGGAGGTGGTAATTAGCGATCAGATGAAAATCCCTGCCCTGATGGAGCTTATGTTCTAGTGAGGAGAGGGAGAATAATCACAAAGAAGTAAAACATAAGCAAAAATTGCTTCTTTGGGGTCCTTTATGAAGTAAATAAATAGGTTGTATTACAGTACAGATCACCTGCATCGGTCCTCACTTGGTATGTACCTTTCATTCATTCAGCCAACAAATGTTTATTGAGCATCAAGAAAGTGCTAGACTAGGGGGTGAGCGAGCCCAGGGTCCCTGTCCACAGGAGTACACGGTGTTGGCAAAAATGGGGAAATGGTGGTGGTAGGGGGAGGAGTTCAACAAAAGGGGCTTATTGGCTCTAAAAGTAAAGAAAAGGCTGATTTCCAGTTTTCCCAGCATGAAAACCAAGCAGCTCTAATTATAAGTCAAACACGGTTAGCAGCAGCACAGCACGAAAGGCTTTGCAGGTACAGGCAGAAATGAGTCCTGGGTGGCCTGCTCTACTGTGGGGCTTCGTGCCTGGTGCCTGGAACACCCTGGGACTTATGTTTTACTTCTGACGTCTCAGTTGGAAGAGACCTCATCCATCACTGGGCCTTCCAGAGGTTTTTTTTTATGCAATGTCTAGAGGGTTCCAAACCACTGATAGTTTAATTGGAGAGCTTAATGCATACTGGAGCATGATAGGCTTGAATCCATTTCACAGTCAATCCATCTCACAAAATTACTAATAACCATCAGTAAAAATTAAGTTAATGAAATTATAGCATACCCAAATTCACTTGTATTTGATACAGCGTCTTACATAATAACCAGAGTTTTGGTTTAGTTAACAGTAATAATAACTATTATTTATTAAGTGCTTAACTAGTTACCGTGCTAAATGCTTTATATACATGGTTTCATTTCATCCTCATAGAAACCCTGTGAGATTTGATGTTGTCCTCTTCACTTCTGTTTTAAGGATGAAATCTTTGAGGCTTAAGAGAGATTAAGTACCTTGCCCAAGGCTGTGCTCAGCAACTGGCTGGGCAGGGAAGCCCCACAGCCTGAGGCTCGCCACACTGTCAGGTTCTTTCTTTCTTCTTCTCTTTTTTTTAATGTTTTGTTTTTTGAGAGAGAGAGAGCAAGCAGGATAGAGGCAGAGAGAGAGGGAGACACAGAATCCGAACCAGGCTCCTGGCTCCAAGCTGTGAGCACAGAGCCCGACTCAAGGTTTGAACTCATGAGCCATGAGATCATGACCTGAGCCAAAGTTGGACTCTTAACCGACTGAACCACCCAGGCACCCCTGTCAGGTTCTTTTTGAGAGAACATGAAGTGAGAACAAAACTCATCTGCATAATTGAGGCTTAATTCAATACTTCTATTGATCTAAAACATTTTGGAGGAGGCTGGGTTAAGATTTTTTTTTTTTTTTTAAATAATCTCTACACCCAACATGGGGCTCAAGCTCACAACCTCAACATCAAGAGTTACGTGCTCTACCGACTGGGCCAGCCAGGCACCTTTTGGAAGTTGTTTTTAAAATATTCTGGAAAACACCATGGGCTCTTGTATTAGATGCAAGTTTAAAGTCCAAGTAAGAATCAGGAATTTTGTTAAAACATATATATATATATATATATATACACACACACACACACACACACACACACACACATATAAATTCAGCAACTCTGTTTATTGTTATTTTTTGAATGTTTATTTATTTTGAGAGAGAGAGAACAAGAAAGCAGAGCCGGGGAGGGGCACAGAGAGAGGGAGAGAAAGAATCCCAAGCAGGTTCCTCACTGTCAGCCCAGAGCCAGATGTGGGGCTTGATCTCAGGAACCGGTGAGATCATGCCATGAGCCAAAACCAAGAGTTGGACATTTAACTGACTGAGCCATCCAGGAGCCCTCTATTTATTCTTTTTTAAATCACACATGTACCACACCAGGACTTTGAAGACCTGGTTTTAATCCTGGCTGTGTGGTTTCCAGTAAATCACTTCTCTCTGGGCCTTGATTTTGGTATTTTTCAAACATGGGAATTAAACTAGACTTGGGGTGGGGGTTGGAGGAGCTCCTGGGTGGCTATGTTGCTTAAGTATCCGACTTCGGCTTTGGCTCAGGTCATGATCTCAAGGTTCGAGTTCCAGCCCCGCGTTGGGCTCTCTACTGTCAGCACAGAGCCTGCTTCGGATCCCCTGTCCCCGTCTCTCACTGGCCTTACCCCCTCCCCTCAAAAATAGACATTAAAAAAAAAAAATATGGGGCGCCTGGGTGGCGCAGTCGGTTAAGCGTCCGACTTCAGCCAGGTCACAATCTCGCGGTCCGTGAGTTCGAGCCCCGCGTCAGGCTCTGGGCTGATGGCTCGGAGCCTGGAGCCTGTTTCCGATTCTGTGTCTCCCTCTCTCTCTGCCCCTCCCCCGATCATGCTCTGTCTCTCTCTGTCCCAAAAATAAATAAAAAACGTTGAAAAAAATTAAAAAAAAATAAATAAATAAATAAACTAGACCAGGGGGTTCTAATTTGTTTTTGACCATAGAACTCTTTATTCAAACAAAATCTCACTTGGAATCCAACACACAAAACATACTAAAAGCTGAGTTTCTCAGGTTTGGTTTTGTTTTGTTTTCCAGGAGGGGGAGGGTCCCCACAGGCCAGCTCCTTGCTCACCTTCTCACCCCCTGAGGCATCCGGAGGCCTGACCCTGAGCCCCAGCACAGAGCCCAGCAGCACCAAGCACAGGTGGGAAACGGCTACTCTCTGAATTCTCTCTAAAGACCCCGAGCTCCTCACCACTCAGGCCCGCATGGCACCTTTCACATAGTAGGCACTTAATAAATATCTGTGAGGAAGCGAATGAAATCTTACTCTGCCTTTCCGGAAATGCGGATACGTAGTTTTCATTTCCTCTGCTGATTGACCTACGCAGTTAAAGTGCTAAGATGGATCCTGGGGGAAACCAAATGTTCCGTTTATGGAAAAGCTGCTTTTAGATACTGAAGTGGCTTCCAAGTCCACCATGGCCATAAGTTAAGGGTCTGTCAGCACTTCCATTATGAAAACCGCTTTGTGGTTTCATAACTTAGCCATAAAAGTTTGCTGCAGGCTATCCTTCGGCATACAAATTGAAAACCTTGTTTTAAGCCAAAATGTGGGAATTGGAAAACAAACAATTTATTGGTTTCAGACATAGTTTTATACACGTCTTAGCCAAACAAGATTTATTATGTGGGCAATTAAAGTGGACTAAACCACTTGATTCTTGAAAAACAAAAAAAGGACAGAAATGATCAAACTTTATATTTCACAAGGAGGCCCTGGACATGATCATTCTTTTTGGCTTTATTTTTATCCGGTACTTTGTCCCCCACATTGATGAGACCTCGAGTCTACTTACATACCCTTCTCCCTGCTTGTGCTGGTTAAATCTGAGCAATCACCTACTCAAACCACTGACTTTACTGAATGGGAAACTGAGGCCCCAGCAAAGAGAGTCCAGCCTGAATGTATCCCGCCACTAGCTAGGGGGACTAGACCCAGGTATTCTACATCCCAGCTTAGTGATCGGCTCATGGCCGTTTCCCACCAGATGTAACCATTCAAGGTTCCAGGATTCTACATTCTTCTGGCTTGCTAATGTCTAACGCAACACACACAAATACGCCCTCCCACAAACAGTATATGAGGTACTTTGTGATTTTGGCTACCTAAGTCACAAGCCACATGCTTATAAACTTGTTTTATGTCCTCTTTGGGCCAAGCACAGATTTGAGCTCCTAGAGATGGTGGGTTAGTTACTAGGTCACAGACTCTCCTCTTACTAGGGAGAGACCCAGGCATGGGTGTGTGGAGCAGCTTAAGAACAAACAGGTCAGTCCTCGAGCTCAGAAGTGCAACTTAACAAACAAGGCAGTCGTTCTTGTTTGTCTGTCATGACTGAAACAGATCATTTATTTGCGCCAGTGCTTGACAATACAGCGTTACGGCCCTGGGGAACAGGTGCATTTGTTCAAGACTTAGAACTTCTCCTCTGTGTTACCAAAGCCCCTCGCAGGCCCCCCTGGCACTGTCGTAAGCGTCTGCCTCCATGTCCGTCTCCCCAGACCGCATGTGGGGCAGGAACCAAATCTCATTCCTCTCCCTATGCCTCTGGCACAAAGAAGGTACTCAACTGATGTTTGCTGAGTGAATGAATGAATGGATAGAGAAACAAATGCGTGCACTTACGACAGGGCCAATCTTTCTCTGACGTGGCTTCTCCAGGCCTCTCTTCACTATCCCCTCTGCCCTGCACAATGCCCCTGCTCCCTCAGAAACCAGCCAGACTTCTCAGCAGCGATCATTTACTGTTGCAGAAATATTTTTGATAGAAAGAATGCAATTCTGGTAATAACAGCCCCGTAAAGTATTTTCCTAAGTCAAAGAGGAATCTGAGTCAGAAACATAGGAAATTCCTAAATACCTGGGTAGAAGATCACAGCCTACTCCAATCTCTCTGGTTTCCACCTCAGGCTTGGGCTGGGTTTCTGTTAAATAGTCCAACCTGCTTTGTAGTTCATTATTCTAGAGAGGAGGAAAAAAGTACTTTTAGTAAAGCAAATCTGTCCCCCACAAACATGGCATGTATTACCCGATTTTCCCCTGTGACATGGACATGTCATAATGTATTTTTCGAGCACCTCTTACACAGTAGGAATTAAAGAAACACATCCTTACGGATAGTTTTCTGTGCATGTACATACATATGGATCCAATTCTGCATAAATGGAAACAAACAAAATACCCTATTCTGTGCTAAATTGGGGGTCTTTTTCACTCAGCAATTTGTTGTGACTATCTTTCCATGTTTATTAGTTTTCTTTTTATGTCCGCAAGATATTTTAATGGGTTCAGAGCATTCCATTGTATGGATGTACATTATTTATTTAACTAGTCTCTTATTGATGGCACTTAGATATTTACCACTTTACTTGCAGTTATAAATAAGGTACAGCTCATGTTTTAATACTCCCTTATTAAACTATAAAATGAGTAAGTCTATTAATTTAATTTAGTGAGAAATACCTCCATAACTTAATAATTAGTATTTCTTAGGTTTGGAAAATTCAGAATCTCAAACATATAAAGTAGAACAAGCTCCTTGGGATTAAAATTAGCATTCTAAATAGTTTTTCTTCAGGCCAGAGCCAGACATTACCTAGGTTGATGATTAGATGCTCAGGAATTGGAAATTTGCCCCACGGGGGAAATGAAGGACAAAGGAGCAGGAGGGTTGAGGATATTGGAATGAGAGTAGAAGTGACGGTGCCTGACACCTAAAGTGCAAACATGCAAATTCCAGAACAGGGTTAACACGATTATCTCTGCGCATTGAGAGCTTTCAATTCTTTTTTTTTTAAGTTCTTCTGTATATTTCTCCATAATGCTAAATTTTCCTTTTTTGTACATAATTCTTTTTCATTATTTTTTTTCATGATGAGAGGCATAGTTTTTCATCCCCATCACCTTATGCAACCATCCTCCCAACCACCTCATCTCTAGTAACCATCAGTTCTCTATAGTTAAGTTTGTTTTTGCTTTCTCTCTCTTTTCCTTTGTTCATTTGTGTTGTTTCTTAAAATCCAAATATGAGTGAAATCATATGGTATTTGTCTCTCTGACGTATTTCACTTAGCGTTAGACTCTCTAGGTCCATCCATGTTGTTGCAAATGGCAAGATGTCACTCTTTTTATGGCTGAATACTATTCCATTGTGTGTGCATGTAAGTGTGTGTATAATATGCACACATATTTATATAAAATACTTATATGTATATACACACATTTATATATAACACACACACATATATATATATAAGTATACACAGACCACATCTTTATCCATTTATCAATGGACACTTGGGCTGCTTCCATAAGTTGGCTGTTGTAGATAATGCTGCAGTAAACATAGGGGTGCATATATCCCTTTGAATTAGTATTTTTGTATTCTTTGGGAAAATACCTAATAATGCAATTGCTGGATGGTAGGGTAGTCCTATTTTTTAATTTTTTGAGGACCCTCCATACCGTTTTCCACAGTGGCTGCATGAGTTTGCATTCCCCTTTCCCATATCCTTGCCAACAACTGTTAGACTAAATTTTCACTAGGCAATACCGTATCTACTTATCTATATCCTCAGAACATGGCATGTCAGAAATACAAAATAAATACTTATGGAATAAATAAATGTATAAATACTTTTATAAGTAGCATGTTATTTGCATAATTAGAAAAAAATTTTTTTTCTTTTCTTTTTTTGTTTTAAGTTGGACCTGAAGCTAAAGCACTACTGTAAGACACTAGATTAACACATGAAAGTTGAAAAGTCCTTTGAAAAAGAAGCTCATTTGTTTCAAAAGAAAGTGGGGTACAGCTCAGGAGCTTCTGCTCCAAATGGCTGATTCTGAGGAGCAAAGCAGCCGCTCCGGTACAAACCCATGCTCTGCTAGTCTATGGATCCTTGCACAAAAGTGGGAAATGGTGTACAGGGGGAGAATGCATTCCAGATTCGCTAGCAGCTGACAAGCCACGACAGCTGGATGGGCTCCAAACCTATCACTTAATGCTCAGGATAGAAAAATGTTGCTGCTGGCTTACTGCCTGAGGTACAACATCTACACACACATACACACACGGCTTCCCCAGCAATATTTGGACTCTCCCATTCATTAGGAAAGACCAAGGCAGAAGAGGCTTGCCCATTAACAAGCTCCAGAAATCCCACTGCCTTGTCTCTTTTCTCAGAATAGAGTAATAATGACAATTTCACATAATTCTGAGTTGACCACCCATAGTTAGGAGGCATAAAAGACAAGGTTAGTACCCTTATTGGTACATTGAATACAGTGCATAGCAGACTGGTAGACACAAATCCTTTGTTCTATTTCAGAAGGACTCTGTGTGCACATCAGATACCTGCTGAAGGCTGATATGAAAACCCTGTACTCTTAAAATTTAATGCCAAATCATATATATATATATATATATATATATATATATATATATATATAATTATGTTATCTACTATGTATCATGTCATGTGTAAAGTTAGGGGAGCTAGTTAGCAGTTAAAGAAATAGGGCATGAGTTGCAATCCTTGATTTCAGTCTTATGAGGATACAGACTACCAAAGAGAAAAATAACACAACAAAATCATTAGTCCCATGCCAGAGGGATCCACAGACTATAAGGGGGGACTTGGAGAATATGGTGAGTGCAAGATGTGGAAAAGGACTGAACTGTCCATGAAGATTTCCTGGAGTTATACAAGGGAAAGAGAGTAAGAGATACAAAGGGATGAGTGGTCCAGAATTGGGGAACATACCAGGTTAAGAACAAGCACCTTAGTGAAGTATGCAGGTAACAAAAGTTGCTTGTGAAGGGCTACATGCACCTTTACAAGGACTTTATACCCAATTCTGTAAGCCCAGAGTCAGCCCTAGATTTTATTTCAACCACTGGCCCTCCAAGTGAAAGTTGTACTGGAAGGAAATAAAACTATAGGTAGGAAGATTAGTCAAGGAGGCCACTGTAATTTCCTAGTTCAGAGAATGAGAACTGCATTTATAACACTGAGCAGTGAGCACTCAGCCAATGGTTGGTCCTGCAAAAATTAGCTATCAATCAACTCTGGACAGAAGACAAAAAAGCATCTATTAAGGTCTTTGGAGACCAAAGACAGGCAAGCTATAGAGGGGAGTGATAGCCTTAGAACAGGTTCTCTGTGACTCATTAGTTTGTTTTTGTTTGCAGCTTTGCCCAGGAGCAGTACAGTCATGGAGACCACACAGACACTTTAAAAATTCAACAGAAAGATCATCTTTCTGGTAGAAATAAACAAACAAAAAAACAGAAGGAGTCCAGCGTAACCAGGACTGCCAAGAGTAAAGGGGAAACCAAAAGCAGAGTCCATGAAGGTAGAAACTCTAAATTCTGTGTATAGACTCAGCTCAGGTCTCCGGCAAACTCCTGAACCATGCATGTATGGGGCAAACTCAAAGAGATTTACAGCCAAAGCTTAAAGAACTGAACTGAGATATGAGCCATCACAGCATGGCAGGGTAGAGTTGGGTCTAACCAAATTCATTACCTAAAACAAAAACCTTAGTGCTGCTCAGAACAATAATAAAACAGAATCCAAAGTCTCCACAACAAAACCTTTACAAAGTCCAGGTTATAATCCAAAATTACTCGGCATGCGAAGAGTCAGGAAAATGTGACCATTCCCAGGAAAAAGGAGAACCAATAGATGCCAGTCCAGAGATGACTTGGATGTTGAAATTTTCAGACAAGGATTTTAAAACAGCTATTATAACTATTGAGCACAATGAGGTCGAAGAAAATATGCTTCTAATTGATGTAATAAAAAATCAAAGAAATAGAAAATCACTAGACTGAAGAAAAGAATGGAGATGATGGAGTCAGTGAACTTGAAGA
Organism: Panthera uncia; assembly: GCF_023721935.1. Lineage (NCBI taxonomy): Eukaryota > Metazoa > Chordata > Mammalia > Carnivora > Felidae > Panthera > Panthera uncia. The sequence continues at coordinate 97,971,579 of NW_026057582.1, read as the reverse complement.
CACATTAACAAATCATTCAATAAGAATAAGATAAAGGAAACATTGAAGATAATAAATGGAACTTCCTGGAAGTATGGTACAATTTCTAATGCCTAACTGGAATCACAGAAGGAAGGATAAAGAAACTAGAGCAGGAAAAATACTCAAAGAAGTAATGGCTCAAAATTTCCAAAATTTGGTGAAAGACATAAATTTACAAATTCAAGAATCTCAGCAAATCCCAAACAATAAATTGAGAGAGAAATACACATTGGTATATCCTAGTCAAACTAGTGAAAACCACCAATAAGGAAAAAATCTTGAAAGCAATCCTGTTACATATAGGGAAACAATAATTTGAATTACCATGGATATCTCATCAAAAACGATGGAAGCCAGAAGACAGCGCTAAAAGAAACTCATCCTGGAACACTCTATAATTCAATAATGAAAGTCAAATAAAGAGCTTACTGTCAGAAAAAGGAAAACTAAGTGAATTTGTCCCTATATGAGCTGCATTACACAAAATGCTAAATAAAAGGTCTCCAGGCTGAAGAGAGATGATGATACCAGAGAGAGACAGATTTTCAGGAATGAAGAACATCAGAAATAGATACTATATGAGTAAATAGACGATTTTCTCTTAATTTCTCTAAAATACCATTAGATTACACATTGTATATGTTACATATACATATTGTGTATATTATAGACTATTAAAGCAAAAATTACAATGAGTGTATTTGGGTTTGTAATGTGTGCAGATGGAATACCTATAATAATAACAGAAGGGGGAGGGGGAAATGGACCTATATCGCAAGATTTCTACATTCCACAAGAAGTAGTACAATATTACCTCTGAGTGGATTGTGAACAGTTAATGATGTATATTGTGATACCCAGAGCAACCACTAATATACTGCAGAAAAGAGATACAGCAAAATGCCAACTGATACAGTAAAATGGAATTCTAAATATTGAAATCATCAAAGGGTTCAAAACAAATAAGCAAAAAATAAAAATAAAAACAAACTAGAGGGAATAAACAAAAACAATAAAATGATAGGCCTAAATCCAATCATATTAATTAGCAAATGCGAATGAACTATATAGTCCAGTAAAAGAGACTATCACAATATATACAAAAGCAATATTTATGTGCTGTCTACAAGAGACCTGCACTAAAGACAAAGACATGGATCAGTTAAAACTAAATGGATGGAGAAAGACACACAAGGCCAACAGTAAACTTACAAGGTCAGGAATAGCTATATTAATACCGGGGAAAATAGACTACAAGACATACAGTATGAACAAAGCAGTGGCAAACATTTTATAATAATGAAAAGGTCAATTCATCACCAAGACAAGCAATAAAAAAATGTGTGTCTAATGAGAGAGCTTCAAAATATATGAAGTAAAAAAAATAACAAAATTAAAGAGCTGGTCTAAAACCATAATAATGGATTTTAACACCCTTCTGTCAGCAACTGATAGAACAATTACACAAAAATCAGAAAGAACATAAACAATAGTAATAGTAATCAACAACCTAATTCTAATTGATATTTATAGAACACAAAAACAGAATACCTATTTTTTTACACAAACCAAGAGACATCATATGCTGAGCCATAAAACAAGACTCAATAAATTTAAAATAGGTAAGACCATACAAAGTATGTTCGCTGACTATAACACAAATTACAAATAAAAAACAATACGATATCTAAGAAACCCTGAAATATTTGGAGGTTAAACCACACACTTCCAAGTAACCTACAGGTCAAAGAAGAATCCCAAAAGAAATTAGGAAATATTTCAAACTGGATGATAATGAAAATACAACAGCAAAGTCGAGGGGTGCTACTGAAGAGAGCATGCAGGGACATTGATAGTTGCTGATATTAAAAAAGAAGAAAGTTTGGGGGTGCCTGGGTGGCTCAGTCAGTTAAGCATCTGACCTTGGCTCAGGTCATTGGATCTCACGGTTCATGAGTTCCAACCCTGAATCAGGCTCTGCACTGATAGCATGGAGCCTGCTTGGGATTCTCTTTCCCTCTCTCTGCCCCTCCCCTGCTCATGCTCTCTCCCTCAAAATAGATAAAAATTAAAAAAAAAAAAAATTTAAAAAACAAGAAAGCTCTAAAATCAGTGACCTAATGTCCACCAAAGGAGCTAGAGAAAGAGCAAAGTAACACCAAAATAATTAGAAGGAAGGGAATAATGAATATCAGAGCAAAACTCAATATCATGGAAAAATAGACAACAGAGAATATCAACAAAGCCAAAAGCTGTTCTATTTTTTGAAAACGTCAAGAAAATTGAGAACCCCCTAGGCTAGACTGATCAAAGAAGAGAGAGTAGGGGAGGGTGGCATACAAATTATCAATAACAGGAATGAAAAGGATGCTCAAAGGAAGTAACTGGGTATCTACGTGGGGAAAATACGTATGTATACTATTACTTCACACCAAACACAAGAATTCAAGTGGATTACAGGTATAAATTAAAAAGCAAAAACTATAAAATGTTTAGGGAAAATCCCAGGAGAAAATCTCTGTGAGCTTGTAGTAGGCAAAGATTTCTGAGAACAGAAAAAGCACACAGTTTTCTTTTTAAACCTGCGTCTACCATTCATTCCATCACCATTCCACTATTAGGACTTTACCCAAGAGGAGTGAAGACGTATATCCACATCATGACTTGTACACTAATACTCATCACAGCTTCATTCACAAGAGCCCCCAACTGGAAACTCCAATGTGCATCAGCAAATGAGCAGATAAATACAAGGGAATGCCACTTTGCAGTAAAAACGGGTGCATGCAACATGGGTACAGCGAAAATCATCATGCCGGGAGAGAGATGCTGACACAGAAGAGTCCGTACTGCATGATTTCTCTTACAGAAAATGCAGACAAGTCCACAGTGACACAAAGTGATAAAGTGACCCTCCCACACACAAAACCACCACTGGCTGCCTACGGGGGGTAGGGGGTGATGGAGAGAGGGACCACAAAGGGACCCAGGGACTCTTTGGGAAGTGATGGAAATGTTTTGTATCTAGATTGTAGTGGGGGTTCCACGGGTACATACAACTGTCAAAAGTCACTGAATTATATCTGTTAATTTTTTTAGGTATTACATCACCTTATAGTAGTTTCAGGTATACAACAGTGATTCATTATTTTTTTTGATGTTTATTTTTGAGAGAAGGAGAGAGACAGGGAGCAAGTGGGGCAAGGGCAGAGGAGAGGGAGACTCAGAATCCAAAGCAGGCTCCAGGCTCTGAGCTGTCAGCACAGAACCCAATGCAGGGCTCGAACCCACAAACTGAGAGCTCATGATCTAACCAACTGAGCTACCCAGGCACCCCATGATTCACTATTGAATATATTGGGAAGTGACCACCACAAGTAGCCTAGTTCCCATCTGTCACCATACACTTTACATAGATGTGGTTTGTTCACGTAAATGAACACACAAGAAAAAAAAAAAAAAGAGAAGGTGGGAGCCTCAACAGGGTCAGGAGGAGGAAGTTAGAGAAGGAGGGACAGATTAAGAAATACTTAAAACAAAACTGCCAGGACTCGTACAGGCAAACAAAGCCTCTACTCTCAGTTCCACAGACTCTAACCCAAGTGATTGCTTCTCAGGCTGGACCTCCAGATCCCAGGGTTGTCCTTTCAAATACCACCCCCTTGTGTTCAGATGGGAAATGGAGCTCAGAGGCGCTGTGCCTTCCAGGAAGGAAGGACCTGGTGCAGCACCTTGTGGCATTTTTTGGCAATTAGGTCACAAGCGTATGGCAGCCACCTCCTCCCGCGACTCCCTCGGGCCCAGGGGAGGGAACGGCTGGAGGTGTAGCACACGCACTAAACAGGAACGCGTGTCCAATAAAATGCGGACGTGGAGCCCCGGTGCCTGGTGCTGCCGCCCCACTACTACACTGGAAAATTACTAATAGTCCCAGGAATGCACAACAGACACATTGAGAGGTTTATGTACCATACAACACGCATTAAATGCAGGGTGGACAAAACCAACTCATTTGACTCCTTTCCTCTTACCTTTGAATTTAACTGTAGGTTCAGGATTTGCAGCAGAGAAGAATGGAATGGAATCTGTTCAGTTTCAGAAAGCTTATCGACCTTATGGAGGCATATGCTTATAATTTCATTTTAATAACATTTTCTATATCGGAAATAGGGGATGGGATAGTCCTTCTTCAAGAGGCAGGCACGTAAAAAAAAAATTGCTTGGGAAAAAAAGAAAAGGGAAAACGAATGGACATTTTTGTACCGGGGAGATTTTGAATTGGTTAATGGAACAAACTTTTAGGGATCTGGTGGGGGGTGGGGGTTCAAAATCTAATGAGTGTAAGCATTAGTAAGTATGAACGATGAATTCAGAGACCAAAATGATCCACATTCTCTAAAAAAAAAAAAAAAAAAAAAAGGTGTGGCCCCTGGGTGGTTCAGTTGGTTAAGCCTGCAACTTCCGCTCAGGTCATGATCTCATGAATTTGTGGGTTTGAGCCCCACGTGGGTCTCTGTGCTGATAGAGCAGAGCCTGCTCAGGATTCTCTCTCTCTCCCTCTCACTCCTCTCTCTCCCCCTCCCCCATTCACACTTTCTCAAAATTTTTAAAAAAGGAAAAAAAATATTTAAAAAGAAGGCAGGGAGGAGAAGGAAATACATAAAATGAAAGGAGACCCTGGGACCCATACAGCTGGAGAAATAGTAAACACATATGGCATTTACTATGAGCCATGTACTTTTCTCATCACTTAGTATTAATTTAATCCTCGTAACAACTCTATGGAGAAGATACCAAGGTAAAGAGAAGACTCTGTTTTACAGACGAGCAAACTAAGGCCCAGAACAGTTAAGTAACTCACCCAAGATTACATGACTAGGTAAGTGGCAGAGTGGAGATTTGAACTCAGGCAGCTTAGCTTCAGAGTCTGAGTTTAGGCCCTTAATAAAAGGTAGCTACTTTATTAATAAGATGGAATACAAGAGGTTATCAGATTTGTCTGTCAAAACTTTTCAAAGGTCTCTGAAACACCACCTTTGGCATCATTATGGTTTAAAGCAGAGGGATGGAAAGCGTGATATAAAAATTACTGGTGTTAGAACAGGTGAACATCATAGAAATTCTTAGTGGCCAACAGAACCCTGCGTTGTAAAGCAATATAATTAGACAAATTTGGAAATGTTGGTGGGACTTCATCATCTTAAAAAGACACATTTCCCCCCAGTTCTGTCATTACTAAAACTGACCTAACACTAGGCACAGAGCTTTAGCCATGACCAGTTCTCATGCCCGAGTAGTTTTCAGTATAGTTCTCCACTAAAATGAACCAGGACTCCTCGGAGACAAGCCAATGCCATATTGTGAAACGGGACAAAAACGAGGACAGCAATAGTGAACCCAAAAGCATCAAGAACCCTGCTACATGGGCAAAGAAGTTAACGTAAGAGAACTCGCCCTAGCTGAGTTGTGACAATCTGGGCATCAAAAAAGGCCAAGGAGAATGAAATTATTATTATGGAAACATATTGAGTCTTAGAAATGCCTTGTGTTCACAACACTTTCAAAGGAAAGATTAATATCAAGTGTACACAAAGATTGTTTTAATAAAAAAGAAAGGTGACTAAGATAAGCTATGTTATAAGCTATGATTTTAAAACTAGAAAGCATTAACATATAAGGCGATGTAGTTTCTTTTATAGAGTATTAAATGTTTGTTTATAAAAATTCTGTATCAGGTAAAATAATAAAAGAAACTGGGGGTGCTTGGCTGACTCGGTTAAGCATCCGACTTCATCTCAGGTCATGACCTCGAGGTTTGGGGGTTCAAGCCCCGCATCGGGCTCTGTGCTGACAGCTCAGAGCCTGGTACCTGCTTCAGATTCTGTGTCTCCCTCTCTCTCTCTGCCCCTCGCCTGCTCATGCTCTCTCTCAAAAATAAATATTTAAAAAAAAATTTTTTTTAATAACAAAGGCTGTTAAGTTGGATCATCCCAGGACCTTAGGGTCCACGAAAGGACTGCTTGGCCTTGGTAATCAACCAGGTGGAAAGAGGGGCAGAGATCAGTGCCATTAGTGGTCACACACAATTAGCAAGGAACCCAAAGACAACAGTGTGTTTGTAACAGGATAAACTAGTCAAACAACCTAAAGAGGAAACCAAGTTCTCAATTCAAATCTCTCATCTTCTAGGAGGTGAAACCTCTACCTAGCCCAACAAAGTATGGTAAAATACCAATAAGGAACATGTAAATTTTTAATAGTTCTAAAAACTAGGTCCATACATCATGATGATAAGGGGTCCTGACTCTGAATCACCTTGAAGTCACCTCACCCTGTGTGCTTACCCCAGAATCTGTACCCTTTAACCTTAGAGCTACTCAGAAAAGCTATTCTGTCTCCTTCCGATCTGAAAGAGCCCTGCACCTGTCTGGAAAGTATTACAACGTTAACTCTAAGAAAACACTGAAATAACTAAAACAATAGCCCTGGGAAGATATATAAAACAAACAATGAAGAAATAAATTAAGTCCAAGATATTTATATATTTTAGAATAAGTTCAAGTATAAATGTATTATTAAATCTTATCATTGTGTAACTTATTATCGCTTCTCGGCCTTTTGGCTAAGATCAAGTGTGTAACTTGTGTGTGTGTGTGTGTGTGTGTGTGTGTGTGTGTGTGTGTGTTACCTGCTGTTTAAGTGGATGTAGGAAGTAATCAAGAGGAATTAGCCATACTACATTTGTAGTGGATTTTAAATAGTTTATGGGAATTGAGTCAAACAAATTTACCTTCAGTTTAAATTCTCAAGGAAAACGGGCTCTCAAAGTCTTGCTTATTGGATATACACAGCAGACACTGCTGGTCCCGCTCATATCCATTTCCTGACAGGCACTTGTGACTTTTCCTGGGGGCTTCCTCTAACCACCAGAGTCTAGGTGGCTGTGCCAAGACAGACCACAATTGCTCCCCCTGCTCCCCTAGGAGCAGGCCTCAACCAGTGGCGGATGGGAGTTAGTGGTGAAATGCCCAGGTTTCTGACCTTTTGGCAAGGATAACTCAGAGCCGTGCACAGCACCTCCTAGAGACCCCCAAGGAAAGTGAGCTGCAGGTGCCCACGGTGGCAATGTCCTCAGCAAGGCACCCATTATCGGCTTTCGGCCTTTCCCTGACTCAACTTCCCCCTCCTCTACTGGGGCTTCCTGGGATCACCTACCAAATAAACTATATGGACTAATATCTACATCTCAGAGTCTGGACAAGAAAGGAGTTCAAGAAATGAAGCATCAGGGGCACCTGGGAGGCTCAGTCGGTTAAGCCTCCGACTTCAGCTCAGGTCATGATCTCACAGTTCATGAGTTTGAGCCCACATCGGGCTCTGTGCTGACAGCTCAGAGCCTGGAGCCTGCTCCCAGTTCTGTGTCCCCCACTCTCTCTCTGCCCCTCCCCTGCTCACACTCTGTCTCTGTCCCTGCCTCTCTCAAAAATAAATGAACATTTAAAAAAAATTAAAAAAAGAAAAAAGAAATGAAGCATTAAAGCATACACGTGCATTAGGCTGTTTTCTCTGCATAACATCCCCTCGTATATTTCGTCATCTACTAGTAGAGCTGGCTTGAGTGGCACAGTCGGGGGGAGGAGAGGGCTGGTGGGCACTACTTGGGTGACCTGCTGTGCCTCCCGTCAGCTTCTCCTTCCGTTCTGCTGGAGCCTCCCTCTCTCTGGACCCATGGGCTTGCACCAGGGCCCTCACTCTCTGATCTCACTGGGGAAGGTGTGATTCTTCCCACAGGGAATGGTGACTTCACAGGGCAATCTCAGAAATGGCCATCTGTAAGGCTGAAGCTGGACCTAGGGACTGTGGAGGGGAAGGCAGGAGAGGGATGGGGCAAAAACCCACTTACTCAGCTGTCAGGACCCTGAGACTCCTTGGGCTTGAATCTGCTACCAGGTCCCTGTGGGCCATGAGGGACTTCTGGTCCTGACTTTTATAGGGAGCTCCCGAAACAGAATAAATGAAAACAGTTTGTCCCTCCTACAAACACGGCAGTTAAGAGCCCAGGCTTTGAATTCAGTCTTACCCATTTCTATTATCACCTTGGACAGGTTCCTTAATGCCCCTGAACCTCAGTTTCCCCATCTAAAAAATGGGAGAAATATAATCTAATTCATAAGACATCCCTCTTAATAAACATGCCAGGCATTTTCTATGCATCCTTACTGCACAGTCACACACATGTAGGTGCAATTACCATCCTCCTGTTTTAATTATAAGAAACTCCCCCAGCGTCGCCCAGCTCGTAAGAGGCAGATCTAGGGTTCCAACTTGGGCAAGCCCTATTCTGCTCTTAACCTCTTATGTTCTACAAAGGATGTGGAAAGCAATTAACAACATCCAACGATACCAGGTGCTTAACAAATATCGTTTCTTTCCTGTTTCCTCACTTCATCATTCTCTCCAGGGCTGTCTCCCTCTGGGGAAGAACTATGTTGAGCAGAGACAAGGAGAGATTCATGAGGCTCAGAAGGAAGAGGCTCAGTGCCAAGTTGTTAATAAAGAGCATTCAGAGCAGATAGATTTTGGCTTCTCCTTCTATTAATGCCTAAGCTCTTCAGGTTCTTCCAAATCCATAATTTCCTTTTCTGGAACCTACACCAAATCTCCAAAGTAACTTTTTCATCAGGAAGACTAAATATCTTGAAAGTTTCAGGTGAAATTAAATCACCTCTAAACCTGCTGACTCAATGTCACAGCAGAGCACTGGTTAGGAACCCTTCTCTCAGCCTGGCTCTGTCATTAACTAAGCTGGGTGATCTTGAGCAAAGCCACCTGCCTCCTTTTAAAACATTTGTTAATATAAAGATAATGATCCTTGTCTTGCCTTTCTTAGAGTTGCTGAGAGAACCATGTGAGGAATGTGCATGAAAAATATTTCACAAAAGTATGAAGCACTACATAAATGTGGGAAATTATCAGTGTTGTTCAACAGCTTATCCGACTTGCTAAGAAAATTCTTGAACAAGAAAAATGAGAGCCAAAAAGCAAGGGTGAGCACAGCAATCAGGAATGAGGAGAGTCAGGTGGTAAAGAAAAACTAGCTGTCAGAACCTCATTTTCAGTGTTGGCAGTTAACCTTCAATCAATTTTATAAGGCCAGGAAATAGCCATATTTTTAATTAAGTGTCGGTGGTAGGCTCAGCAACATAAAATATAATGGTAGGGAAGACACCAGCTTAAAGAAACACAGTTTCTTACCTCTCCTTCCAAGAAAGATATCTTTTCTAAAAGCTGCAGTATTAACAGCTGTTTCTGCTGCACCTTTTTCTTTAATGATTCAATCTAGAAAGAAACAAATTAAAAACTGTTAATAAAAAAATGCAGAATTGTACAAACACGAGTTAATCAACTAGAAGGGATCCCTTTGGTTTTCATTGAAACAGAAGCCACATGTTGGTTCCTCGTGTTTCATGGAACACTATGAACACGAGATGCTCCCTGGAAGAGAGGGCTCTGTGGCCATGTAAGCATGGGACAGCACAAGATTTTGGAGTCACATCTCACTGGGTTTGTTTAATCTGTCATTTCCACACTGATTTTGCTGGGTAACCCTTACTAATGTCCCATGTATGTTCCAGAGAACATGCTTTGGGGAATGCAAACACAGCTCTACAGAAAATAATCATTCAGCTTAAATTTGTGAGGCGGCCCACATTTCAAACATTCAGCCCTGTTATTCCTGTTAGTACATTCGTATCTGTTCAACCAGGGGTCAAAAGTTTCGGCCTGGAATAAGGGTCACTGTCCCTAAAAGTACAAATGGAATTGACAGGATCAATCACCCACGTGGCCTGCGATAAGCGGGGAAGGCTTCCTAAACAGAGAGACTTGAGCTGGGCTTTCAACTTTGCTTTTACAACACAGTCTATCTTCAGCTACTCTGACTTTGCTTTTCATTCATGTCATGTTCCAGAGACAAACCATGGATGCCCTAAAAGCAGGAACCAGGGTGCGACGGGTGGCACAGTCAGTTAAGCGCCCAACTCTCTATCTCGGCTCAGGTTACGATCTCACACTTCAGTGAGTCTGAGCCCTGCATCGGCTGTGCACTGATGGAGCAGAGCCTGCTTGGGATTCTCTCTCCTTCTCTGTGCTCCTCCCCTGCTTGCGCTCACTCTCTCTCTCTCTCTAAGTAAATAAATAAACTTAACAAAAAAAAAAAGCAGAAACCAGGGTGCTGTGTACCAGGCTATGTCATAAACAATAGTGGGAACAGTGTGCAGGTTCGATCAATAACTAACTTGTGGTGTTGAAGAACACGCTAACTTTCCAAGAATCTCAGATACTGAATTTGTACATTTGCAAATCTTTTTAAATAATCCCTCTCAGTGCAAAATGACACAATTCTGTTAGAAGTCAATCTAACAGGAGTATAATCGCATTGCCCTTCGGCCCAGCAATCCCATTTCCAGAAAGAGATCCCCAAAGACACACGGGCCAAAATATAAAATGACGTGGACAAAGGACTTTTGTTTTTAAAAGACACAAAGAAAACAGAACTCCATTAATCAATGAGTGGCTGGTTAAATAAACCATGGCTCATCATGACATGGATGGCTATGAAGATATCTAGACCAGATATGGTGTGTTGTAAGGATCCTATGGTATGTGAACTTCAGTATAAAACAGGTGAGTCCATATGAATGCATATATATTTACAAAAAAAAATTCTGCCAAGATAAAACAAACCATAATTATTAAGAAAGAGCTGCCAATAGGGAGAGGCAGGAACTCAGAGCAGACATTAGAAAGAGTTTTTTGGTAATACCTTGTTGCCTACGTTTAGTTTTGAAAGCGCATTTTATAGATTCAAAAAATAAAATGAAACGAAAAAGGAAAAAAGAAGCAACTCCTAGAACTTTTAAACAAAGTGAAATAAAGGAACCTAACTGTATATCAAACTGGTGAAAAGAACCCAAGTGTTGTTAGAACAAGCTAATGTGACTTTGTTTTTAGTACAATGTATTCTAAACATAACAGAACTGCAAAGAAGTCTCTTATTCACTAGGAAAACTGTTGACAATACTGGTCCTGTTGTTTTGAAACTATTTGAAATACTGTCATATAATAATGTTTGGAATCAAGGTTTTTTTGTGTAAGAGAGAGAAACAAATGTGAAATCAAAGAACGAAAAAGAAAGTTTTGTTAAATTTGAAATGAAAATATCAGTATGAACTCATAGTATTTTATTTTCCTTTGTTAAATATGCATTTCCTAACTCTGCCTGCTGAGAAAACTTAGAAATAATAACAATAAGCACAGAATACATCCAGATTGTGGCACCTAAATACCATCCCTCACCAACAAAACACCAATCATCTTGGAGGAACAGCTCATCTCAAGGCGTAAAAATATACTAGATGAACCCAAGACACCTTGTTATGCCTGAAAAAAAATATGTTAAGGGTCTCCCTTGGGCCAAGGATGGGACAATGTGAGTGTCAAAAGAATCATGAATGTAATTGAGTAAAACACATGAAATATACATGTTTTTAAGACCCTAAGTACTTTAGGACTCCTCAAAAACAAAACCAACAGCAACAGTGACTCATTGCACACCACTGGGAGTGACAAGGGAACCAACTGCTTACTTAGAAAGCTGACAATTTGGGGTGCCAGGGTGGCTCAGGCGGTTAAGTGTCCGACTTTGGTTCAGGTCATGATCTCATGGTACATGAGTTCAAGCTCTAGGTCGGGCTCTATGCAGACAGCATGGAGCCTGCTTTGGAGTCTCTATCTCCCTCTCTTTCTGTGTCCCTCCCCTTCTTGTACTCTCTCTCCCAAAAATAAATAAACATTAAAAAAAAGTTGGCAATTTAGAGGAAGAATAAGGCATTTATCCTGCCTTTCTTGTATAAACCACATTTTGAGATTACTAAAAAGTCCTAGTTTAAGAGGGGAAAAAGTTTTACTTTTCAGAAGAATTCCAGTTAATGGGAAAGTGACAGATTTTGAAAATCACCATTGTGCAATCCCTAGGAAACTCAAGCAACCATCATTAATAGATGAAATGTTCAGGGGCAAAGCTAATGAGGAACTTTACAACTGTGTCTTGGGCTGTCGCCATCTGAATCCACAATCCACCTCAGCATCATCACCCGAAGCGGGACAATCCCCACGGCGACTGCAGAAGAGATACGGAGTAAATCACACAGTGCCACCATGAAGTATTCTTGCTTACCCCCACAAGAAACTTAAAACCAAATCTCACCAGGCTGCCGGAGCTAATAAAAAGTCAAATCCATAATGTGGGAACTTTTATACGACAACGGACTCAGGTCCTGCAATGTCACTGAGCGGGGGAAACTTGGTGGGAGAGGAGAACAGACGGGGAGAAGCATGCTCTAGATTAAAAGACGTTAGAAGTACAACCATCAAACATAATGGACCTTCTCTGTAGACTGAGTGACACAAAGCAACATTGAAAAGGACATGTTAAAGACATTTCAGAAAATTTTAGGATAGGTATTAAATGATACCAAGGAACTATCATTAATTTTGTTAGATGAGACAGTGGCATTATGATTAAATAAGAAAAAGGCCGTATGTTTCAGAGATGTATAATGAAGAGCATAAAAAGCACAAGCAGAATATCTGGGATTTGCTTTAAAATAACTACACAAAGGGAAAAAAAGAGAAAAAGAAGGGACAAGTAAAGCAAACAGAGCCAAGCCTTGCTATTTGTTGAATCTGGTAACGAGCCTAGGAGGTTTCATCGATTAGTCTCTCTGTCCTGAGTGCATTTGACATTTTCACGATAAAATATTTTAAATTCCACCTAGTGTCAAAAAATACAATCCTCTGACATAAAAAGCAAGCCATACTAAATAGAATATAATAAGAAACACATTTAAGAAAAACCATCCAATGTGGATAATAATTAAAGAAACTACCAATTAAAAACAGTAACAAGTTACCCTTTAATAACAATTAAATTTGCCCCAAACCACTGGCTGAAGAACTCCATGCTGAAAGGGCTGGGAGAGACAGCTTCTCTCGTGTGTTGCAGGTGGCATTGTAAATTAGAATGACCCTTTGGGCAATTTAGCAATAAATATTAAGAGCCATAAAGCTGTTCATACCCTTTGACCCACTAATCCCACTCCTGGGAATTTATCCTAAGGATATCATTCAGACATAGGAAAAAAGCTGTATATACAAAGATCTTCTTGGTCCTATTATTTATAATAGAAAATGGAAATAGCCTTAATGTCTAGCACTAAAGGACTAGGTAATACATTATGGAATTTCACTTTGATGGAATATATTACACAGAAGCTACAAACAAATATATTGCAAAATTTAAGTGTTTACGAAAAGCCTCAAGGGATTAAAAAAAAAAAAAAAAACTCACAATGATTGAAGGTAAAAGCCAGAAGTTAGATAAATGGAACAGTTCTGACGTTTGGGTAGGATTACAGGCAAAAAGAAAGTTTCGTTTCTTAAAATGTCCTTCAATATTTATGGGAAGAGTTTTCAAAAATCATCCTTATAGTGTTCCTTTTTCATTCCTTCCTACAGTATTAAGATTTTTTAAAAACTGACTTTAGTTCTTTAAACAAAAGGCAAAACGGGTAGTGAAATTAGCTACAATGTTCCAAGGAGGTTGGGGTAAATTTCATCAAATAACCTAGAAAGGGACTTCAAATACACTTGTTTCACTATCTCTGGAGTAATCAGAGCAGTTTGTGAGTCTAAGGAAGCTAGGATCGAAAAGCACCCTGATGATCAGTTCCCAGGAAAATACTGACAGGATTGTCATTTAAAGAAAGGAGGAGCTATGGGGCCGAGATGTCACCTGGAGGATGCTGGGAAGCAAATCCTGGGTGTTCTAAGAGGACAGAGGGCTGATGCTGGAGCAAAAGAGGCACCCCCTTCGGGACAGACAGAAGGGCTGTGGGAAGGGTTTAGGGGTGCTGAAGCTTCTGCTGCCAGGGCTTGCCTTTCCCGGCAACTGAAGCTTCCAGAAGCGATCGTGCTCTTGTGTTAAGTGAATACTTTCATCCTTGACCATTCCTTACAGAGGCATCTTGTATGGTGTGTTCTGTGACCAGGGTTGACTTGTTCAGATGAGAGTAAAAAGGACACCAAGGCTGGCAGACCTGCATGCCTTGCCCCTCATACCCTACACGGGGCGCCAACCTTGAATCCCAACTGAGTCTCCCCGGGGTCTGCCCCTTGCACACACCCCAGTGTCCTCCTAGAAGACATCTGTTGTGAGGCGCAATCTCTAAATGACACATTTGTGTGGAAAACAGTGTTATTTACGACTGCCAACATCAAAGCACCTTCAAACACTGTCTCCTATAGAACCCAGCACATGAAAAACTCTCAAAATTTAGCTGCTATGTCATTACTAGTATTTCTCCTTCCCTAGACTATGAGCTTCTTGAGAGTAAAGACCTTGGTCATCTTTATATTCCCAGACAATGAATGAGTGAATCAGTGGCTCCATGCATCTATCTTTCAACAATCCATTCCTTAGACTTCTGGGGCAAAACTGTCTGGAACAGATTCTTGGAGTCCTTGATGAACCAAGGTGAATGTATCCCTAAGAGCACCTCCCACATCAGGGCTACTCCAAAATGCAGGTACCATGCAGCTGGCATGCAACCTTTGCTCTTTTTGATACATTCATGTTTGTAAATTTGACCTTGAAGAGGTTCATGTATTCTTCATGAAGCTGCGTTTAGGTCTAGCTGTCACCAGGTGGTGGTAAATGACCAAGCTACCAGGCTCGAATCAAGACATTAAGAAATGAGAAATTGGAAGCACTTACTTTCCAGACCTCATCCATTTTACTTAAGAACATAATCTTGTCACAACCGTTAAGTTTCAGTACCAAATAGCAGACCCCCTTCTAGAACAAAAGAAAACCCGTCTGGTAAAATCTGGAATCTCTTAACTAACGTTAGAATTTTTTTCTTATTTTTGTCTTGATAAGCATGTTTCTTTGTAACTCAAGCTGAATATATACGTCTTGCAGCCTAATGATCACATGGGATGCTAGGTCTCTTAAGACTACAGCCAGTCTGATGTTTAAAGTGGTATGTTTTGGGGGAAAGGTGTATCTTCTATTTTCTTAGAACTGATAATGGCTTTTCTTCACATTTGCCACTACTGAGATACCTCCATGGGTGATTTTAGCTAAGCAATCCCTGTTAAGCCATGGCTGCACAATGGAATCACCTAGGGGGAGGTTTTACAAAACACTGACTTCTAGGCCAACCGCCCAGAGATGCTGAAAAGTATCACTCTCCTACTTAAAAGCCCTCCCAAGCTTCTGACATTCAAACTCCCTAGCATGGATTGAGGCCCTTCTGCTATGGTCCCCCCGTATCTCCCCAGTGTCCTTTCAATGCCTGTCCTGTCCCAGATGAACCCTACGTTTAAGCCACTCCATCCTCTCAGCACTCCATGGACATACAGTGGTCCTGCCTCTGGGCTTTTGCACAGGCTGGTGCTTCCACCAACCATGCCTTCGCACCCTCTATCCCCCTCTCCACCCAGAAATCTCCTGCTGTCACAAGATACTCACTAGTCACCTCCCAGAGCAGCAGTTCCCAAGTCTTCCAGGCCGGCTTCATGTCTCCCTCTTCTGTTCTACCTCAGCCCTCTGAACAACCCGTTAAGACACCTCACTGATACTACCATCCTTTGTCAACATCTCTCTTGCACTAGACAGCACACCCACAGGGAAGATGTGTTTACTGTATCAATGATCTTATATAAAAGAACTGTTTCTCTTAGAAGATGAAATCACCCTTGTCAATTCACACATTTTTACAACCTGCTTCTGGAAACAGATCGCTGTAGTGAAAGGACTCCTACCGATTTCTTTCAAAAACAGCTTGAGTGTCAGCTGGAACGCAGTGAAACTGTACAAAATTTTAGTAAGATCCTGTTATGGATTCAGAGCAACCCTGAAAGTTGCGAGGCTTCTCAGCTTCCTGATTTTTTTTTTCTTGTTAGTGACAGACATGCAGGTCACAGGTCATTTCGTGTTAATGTCAGAATACAATACAGCCCTATAATTAGAATTATGTGAATAGTACCCGATTGTGCAAAACTCATGAAACGTAACTCACTATTGAGGCAGAGGATGCGAAGAGAAATTAACAAATGTAAGAAATGCAGCAGCAAATACATACTAAATAGTAGGCAGCACTTGGTATGTTTTTTCAAGAAACTGTGTTGTAGGGTGTTGTGTTTTACCAGCTGGCAAATGACAATATATGTGTATCTGGAAAATGCCTTAAATGAAACAGTAAACATACACCAAAAAGGAGCACAATACTAGGAGGTATGTTAAAACTGATGATCACACTGAATCACATCAACATCAGGCAAGGAAAAGGGAATTAGATTTTTTTTTTCGATCCAAACTAAGTTTTAACCAGTTGTTTTCTTGGAAATTTGTTTACTTTCATTTTCATTCAAATTTTAGGAATAACCAATTAAGGCCCACAGGCACATTTATTCAAAATCAGGGTGTGAGAGCTGTGTGTGTGCGTGCGCGTGTATTGTGAAATTGACCACACGTTAATAAATAAAGCTCCCAACCTCTATCACCAACAACTCCAATTTGTTACTCTTTCCCACGGACCCTCATTTCAAAAGACTGCTTTGAACCGCATTTATGAAGAAAAAAATCATTTTCCCATTGAAAAACATACCGAAGATGACTAACTTCCAATTAAAGCCTCTCATCAAAACGCGACAACCAGGGTTATGAATTCTAGGTAAAAGTAAAGCAGTAAGATACTTTATTATGAGTCCTTGTAGACTTCTCAGCGGCTGTGAGAGTATTTGAAAAATTCACAAGAAAATAGTTTGAAGATTCCCATTATCATTTTCGACCCCCCTTAGAGGCCCAGTGGAGCAGTGAACCGACCAGGGCAAACATGGATCATTTGGATAGCCGAGAATCTTCTAGAGCTCACTTCTGGATTTAGTGTCCTTTTGCCTCCTCTTGTCCTGACAGGTCCTTGTTTTCCAACCAAACTCAGTGTTCCCCTCTGTGATCTAGAAAATAATTGTTCTCCTCACCCTTACCAAAATAGGAATCCTGCTTGATGTCCATGTATTTGCCTCCCCCCATGAAAAATGAGAATAATTGACACTCTATACTCTTCCTCTGAAAAGGTTTTTCATAGTTGCTACGGCTGCTCTTAATTCTATTTCAGAAGTCTTGTAACACTGTAATTTCATAGTTATTGTATTTTTGAAGTGCATTCTCCTTGATAAAAACCACCACGGTAAGAATTTTAAAAATAATAAAGTTACCCTGTTTTCCAAAAAAAATAATAATAATAAAGCACAGGGAAATATGACAAGATTGGAATCTGCCCTACACTAATGCAACATAAAAGAACCGTTTAAAAAGGACAAGGAAAATGGTGCATTATCTCATTTTGGGGGGGAGTGAAGGGAATGAATTAAGGCCACAACAAAACGAAACTGAAAAATTGCTAAATGAAGCTCTGAGTGGGGAAAATGAAAAATCAATGAAGGAACGGAGGGGAAAAAAGGTCCATTTTTCATCTTCATGATGCTTGATTGGGTTTGTAGAAATTCATTTCCAATTAATGTGTCTTGTGGCATTCAGCCAGGCTAGATATGAACAGGGCACATATTTTAATCAATTTTTTTCTATTAAGTTTGAAGTAATATATAATAATAGAACTATACCATTCAAAAGGATCCGTTGAAACTGGCTTCTGAGGTAAAATAATCTAATTTGGTTTGATTTCTATCTTATAAGTAAAGACAACCCAACTTCTCTTTCAGGAGAGGAATAGCACCCTGATTCTCTCAGGTGCCTAAACATGGTGGGCTACATAAACATCAGGGAAGGATGAATCAACTGGTTTTCTGACCTGAGGGAGAATAATGGACCACTGGGAAGGAAGGCTTAGGGGTGTCCTGGGTACCAGGGTTATTGCTGGGTTCCCTTATTATTCTCAGAAACAACCCTAGGAGTGGTTATCCACTACAGATGAGGAAACTGAGGTTCCTAGAGTTTTATTACCCATCATTCCCTCAGCAGTCCCCTCTGATCACCTCTGTTTCAGGCTCAGTGTTAGATGCTGGGAGCACAGCAGTCAGCTAGAAAGATCTGACCTTCACCTTCATAGGCCACCTGTCTTGGTGAGGAAGGCAAGCAGTAAGCAGAAAATGAAACTCGCAAGCAAGTACAATAAAGGGAAGAACACAGTGATGTTTCGTACCCCCTAGACAGGATGCACCTGCCGACTGCAGATGGGGTGAGGGAAGGGGTCAGACGTGGGGGCTGAAGAGGGTGGCCAGCTCACCCCTCCTTGCCTGGGACTGCCCAGGCTTTAGCACTGGGAGTCTCATGTGCCTGGAGCATTCTCATTCGCTGGCAAACCAGGACAGCTGGTCACCCAAGACTGGACGCTGGCAGGGCTGAATCTAAGCTCATATCTCTCTGATTTCAAGGCTCTAGCTCCTTCTCTCCGCACAGTAAAGTTCAGAGGTCTGCTTCCACCCTCCCTATGATGACAACCCATCACTGCAATGCTGCCTGGAAATTAGGCAAGGCTGGGAAGACTGTTGGCAGGTAGTTTCTTTCACAAAGCATTTGCTGGAACCTTATGTCTTTAGGCTGTTCTTTTTCCCTCTGACTTTAGAGGAAGAAAGTGGAATGGAGAGGTGGGGAAGCGGGCACTCTAAGCTTCTCTACCCCCATGCTTTCCTCGAGAGATGCAGACCCTACACGGAACAGGTATATCCAGGGAGAAACTTGTTTCAGTCTAATGTAGTGAGATGATGCATATGGAGGCATCCAGCTCCATACGTGGTACACAGCTGGTGCTTTAAAAATGGTAGTTTTTAAAGTGTCCCTAAAGCTCAAGTGTCCTGGAGTACAGACCCTCACCTGCACGGGCCAGGGTTCTCCTGGGAGCCTCCTAGCTGCCCTTCCTGCTTCTCTCCTCTCCTATTCGCCCAGCACCTCCTGCCAGAGACATCTATGGTCAGATCCGACCAGGAAAAGGGCATCACTGAGGAATCAGAAGCAGGGTAACACAGGATATTTTCTCAGCTTGGTGCTGAGTGGGTGCTCACCCACAACTGGTCCCGGCCTCATTTCTGGCCTTCTTATTATCACTCCCCACGGCAATCCAGTCAAACTGGATTAATAGCTCTCTGAACCCACCCTACATTTTTTCTGGTCTCCGTGTTTTTGTTTTCTTTTGTTGTCACCGTTGTTATTTATTCTGTATTTTGTCTGTCATGTCCTTTGCCACCCATTCAATCCCTGCCTAGAAAAATCCAATCCACCCGGCAAGACCTGGTCAAATATCACCTCCTCCCTAAGGCCTCTGTACCCATACCTGCAACAGTGAACATTTATGGCCTCTGTGCTAAGCCCTTAGCATGCATTTCATCAATCAATCCTACAACAGCCTCCGAAGAAGGTACTATTATGATCGTACTCATTTTGTTTGTGAGGAAACTGAATGCTGGAGAATAAGTAACTTGTTCAAGATAAAAAGCTGAGCCAAGAAAGGAGTAGGATGCAAAGCCAGGTTCAATTTACTCAAAGCCCATGAACTTAATCACTACCGTCTCCAGATTCTGTGTCACCAGCACACAGCTCATACCCCTGGTTAATACCTGTCATATTCTGCCTTGAGTTCTAACAAGTTTTAGGGTCAACCAGAAAGTCTTTTGAGGGCAAGAACTCATCCACTTTTGCATTTTGTTCCTAAAAGACACTTCTAAAATGTTGACTAACCCATCAGGGCAGAAGAACAGGAATATTTAAAGACAGTGGCACAAGGAAAACAAGTCCAGGGTGATAAAGAGGTCATGAAAAAATCAGTGGGGCAAAGATGGACTATTCAATGAGTGCTGTTAGAGAAACAAGCTTCCCGTGAGAAGAAAAAAAAAAAAAAACCACAAAAAAAACCCCACAAAAACAAAAAAAATGGATTCCTATTCACAGTATATACACAAAAATAAATTCCACATGGATTATTCTTTATTTGTTCAACAAGTATTTATTGAGCACCTACTATATGCCAGTGACTGTTGCAGATGTTAGGAGCACAGCCAAGAACAAAACAGAGAAAAACCACTGCCCTCATGGAGCTTACATTCTAGTGGAGGGAAACAGACAATAAGTAAGCAAAATAGGTAAGTGTAGTATATATAATAGGATAAGTGCTACAGAGAAAGAGTAAGGAAGAAGATAAAGGGTATGAGTGTGGGAGGCTGTAATTAAAGATAAAAAACAAAACTTTCATAAAAGTATTACACAAATAACCTTACAGCAGACAAACAAGACACACAAACAGCACCAAAGGATGGATACATTTATACCAAAATTTAAAACTTGTACATTTTACAAGATACCATAACGAAACGAACAAAAACATTGACTGGGAGAAGACAATAGCATGCAAACACATTTTGACAAACGATCGACGTTGGCAGGATCCACAGTTCCGACAGATCAGCAGGAGACAAGACAGCTAAACAGGAAAGGGAGCAAAGGATATGAACAGCCAGTTCACAAAGGCGGAAGCCTGAATGCTCAACGAGCTGATGAGAAGATGCTCAGCCGCACCTGTAGTGATGAGTGGTCTCGGGCTGAAGCAAATGAAAGTTAAAGGAGATACTGTTTCACAAATGGCTACATTTATAGTCCAACCATGCCAAGAGGTGGTGAGGATGTGGGGAAATCCACCCCCCAGGTGGGTGGAAGTCCCTCTCTGGGGATCAAGTGACTCCAACTATGTTCCGTAAGTACAGAAGCAAAGAGACGTGCTTGGCATTGTTTGTAAAAGAACAGAAATTCGGAAACAAGCTAAGTATCGATAGGACACATGACAATACATTCACACAATGAAGTATTACAGAGCCATTAAAATAAATAATTTATATTTATCTGTAACATCAGAAACAGGAATGTAATTGGGGGAAAAGTTGAATAAGAGGTACAATAAAATCTACTTATCTATTATAAATAAAAATGTACATCCATTTGTAAACACCGAAGTTAGGCTAAATACTGATGACAAATACATATGTACGTAGTAAAAGCATCAGAACGTGCCCTGGATGGAGAACAAATTGCTTCTGAAGAGGGAGAGAGTAGAGAAGATGGAAAAAGATCAGAGGAATAAAAAGACAATTCTTTGTCTGTAATGTTTTCTAGGACTTGGAAGAAACCTGAAATATGCCAAAATGTTAAACACTCAATTCTAGAGGACAATACATGGGTCTTTGTTTCTAGCATTCTCTATGATGTTCCATATTTACAATTTTTTCAATTAAAAAAAAAAGAAGCAAATAAAAAACAAGTGAAAGAATGCACACTGGCTTTGGAGCCAAAGGTCTTGCTGTGGCCCCAGGAGCACCATCATTTGCTGAGAGACCACCTGTTACTTTTAAGTTTTAGTTTTCTGGGATTAAAAAAAAATTGTGCTAATAATATGCCCCGTAGAGGATTCGTGTGGGAATGTTAGGCCTAGATGCATGGGTTTGAGATGTGAGAAACATTCTGTAGCTGGTAGTTACTTAGAACAAGACTGTAGCTGTACAAACTACAGGCAGAATGTGGGCACCCAGGACCCTGAGAAATATTTTACAGCCAATTAGAAACAATCTCAAGAAAGAGAAAGTGAATTCAATGGCATTTGCAAACAAAAGAACCTTCTCCCTCAAAAGAACAATTTGTATCGTAAATATATTAATGAGCACATGTCATAAAATGAACCTGCAATATTTCCATAATGCACAGAAAAAAACAAGTCTCACACACGTGGTGAGCTTCCTGGTACCTTCTAAAACCTTCACATTTTAGTGTATCCAAGATTTCAAAATAAAGAAGTGAATAATATGTCGACCATGAGAATTTGAAACATTTTTAGTTACCAAAAATGAATCCTGCCTCAAAGTTCAGAGTGGCACCTCCTTTGGGTGGGGTTGTGAGTGGCCAAGAGACAAAACTCTAGCCCTAGAATCCACGGCTTCCTTCCCATGCACTGCCTACTTGCTAAAGTGGGGCAAAAGCATCTGAATGAGACACAAAGACAAGTATTAACAGGAAACCCACTTTGCCAGGGAGAAGTCAGAGCAGAGAACCACCCAACATGGAAGGGACACCCAGCCCCTTAGAGAAGTCAGCCCCGTCCACTAGCTTATTAGGCTAATACCACCCACTATTACTCCTACTGCTGCTACCACTACGCGTATTCAGGAACACCGTTAAGTTTTGATGACATCCCAGCACCTGTGGCTTGTCTCAAGGACATCTCTATAAAAATAAAGCAGCTGTGCAATATATTTCACTTTAATATATTTCAGTCAAATAGATGTCTCTTTTCCTCAGATACACTTCTCCTTCTCATGAAGTTAGCTGAAGCGTCTACTCAGGTAGATTGCCCATGGGGATAAAAAGCAGACCAAACCTGGCTTAAGCAAAAAGAAAGCTAAATTGACTCGCGCTTTTGATCTCCATTCAGGAAGGACATCCTCAGGGCCACCTCCCACATGCAAATATAATCAAACTACACTTCTTCAGTATTGTCTGGACTGTGATCTGGAGGGGAGCATTTCCTTCCTGGAACACGGGAGGAGTTCTTCAAGCCTGCTTCCCAGCTCCTTAGCAGGTGTGCTCGGCCGCTTTTCTGTAGGTAAGGCTTCATTTTCCGAGATCTCAGAACCAGCCTCCACCTGGCACTTCCTGAATTATAGTTTAGTACTATTTTTCATTGCAGTTCTTTCTTTGATGTCTAGGAACCCACGTTTCTAAAAATATTCTTTGAGTTCTCTTGTCTCTGCAGTGTGAGGCTGGACAGGTTGAGGTGACAATGTGTGGTGTTTTCACAAATGAGAGCCCTACGTGGTCAATTTTTCCTTCCACATCATGTCCTTCCTGTTTTGTTCGTTGGGCTCATCCCCAATACATGCCACCTCTTCCCAGCCGAGAAAGTACAAGATTCTTCTAATCACGAACAATAAACACAATCGCTTCCAACCCAGACTACCATTTTATCATCTTCCAAAGAACCGGAGACTAAATCTGGAGAAGAGCTCGTGTGACATGATCTGGAAACAGTTCAATTGAGTGGATTAGGGTTGTGGACTCAGTGCTATGGCTCCTTTATCCTGCCCCCATATGGCTACATTATCACTGATGGGAAGTACTCTGAATCACTTCAACACAGGACATTTGGCAACAATGTACTTTTGTGTTATGCATTTCAGCATAGCACATGATAGTTTTAAAGTGCTAACAAACGGCTGAACCATTTAAAATGGAAGATTCTTAGGATGGGGAGAACTAAATTTTTTAAAATTATTTTGTATATAAATACTCTCCTCCAAGGACAGGCGGCTGAGATGGAACGCAGCACAGAGCACAGAAGAAAAGACAGAAGCAAATCCAGAAGATTCCATTTGGCTCAGAAGACTCCCAAAGAGGGAAGGGCAGCTTTGTGCATTAGTCAAGAAATCACCTCAGCTACTTTTGCTTTTAATTAATTTAGTTTGACTTTGGGTATACACAGCAGGAGCCCATCCACCAGGAATAATAATAATAGCAGCTAGTATTTATTGGGTATTTCCTATGTTCCAATTAGTATGTTATAAAGTATTTTATGTACATCATCTCATTTAACTCTTACAAAAAATCCTTTTGGATACTGTTATTAACCCCATTTTACAAACAAGAAAACTCTTTGAAGGGTCCCCAACTAGTAAATGCAGGTCTGATTCAAAAGTCCTTGCTCATCTCCATTTTCTATGCTACCTTTCATTTTTACCCATAAAGGTCTCTCACTGCACTTCTTCCTCAGTCTCTTACCGCAGGGGGTGCCTGTGAATTCAGGGCCTAGGTGGCAAGTTACATGGACTTGAAAAAAAGAGAATGCAAGCCCTGCTTTTGCTTACTGGCTCAAGAGCCAAAAACCCAAAACCCAGACCTCAACTCTCTGAAGAGTTCTCGCCATCTATTCTCTCTGACCCAGGTTGTTTCACCCCAAAAAGTGTTGCAGTGGGGCACCTGGGCAGCTCAGTTGGTTAACCATCCGACTTCGGCTCAGGTCAGGATCTCGTAGTTTGTGAGTTCCAGCCCCACGTTGGGCTCTGTGCTGACAACTCAGAGCCTGGAGCCTGCTTCGGATTCTGGGTCTCCCTCGTTCTCTGCCCCTTCCCAACTCACACTCTCTCTCTCTCTCTCTCTCTCTCTCTCTCTCTCTCTCTCTCACACACACACACACACACACACACACACAAATGAACATTAACATTTTTTTAAACTGTTGAATTATGACATTAATTCCCCAAAAAATCTAAGGGATGATAATTAAATACTTTCATTTCATAGGAATTGCAAAAATGTTCTTTGTTTTGCACTTGAGAAGCAGTCACTATGAATACTATTATTTCAACAAGGTATTGTGTTCTAAGAGGTACACTGTGACCAAGTGTAAGGTCTTCTGTGTAGACAGAAGCAGGGTGAGGCCAGACACCTGAACGCACAAGCACAGAGGGAAGAGGATCCCTGAGAACCATTTCTGGTCTCTTTGTTAGTGGTAGGTTCTCAGCTTCCGAGGACAGTAGGTGGACTGGATTGTGCCCCTTTAAGTCTAGTATCTATTTAACAAGTAGGCCTCATCCATCTACCTTAATAACACCTCCTCTTCAGATGCACCTGGAGAGCCTCTGGAAAGTTTTTTATCTAGATACCACCAGGTCAGTACAGCAGTCAGAGTGAGCTGTCAAAGAATCCTCTCCTGATGGGGCTGACAACAAGCACTAGATCCCCTGACAAGACCAGAAGATCACACATTCGGACAAGCTCTCCGGTGTCCGTGCTTGTGGTCTCTGCTCACTGGTCTCCTTGGCTCTCTTCCCTTCAGCCCTTCCTACTCCAATCCAAGTTCAGTACCAGCTTTGCACCTCGGGTACAACAGCTTCTGAGGGAAGCTGGCTCAATCTATTAACACGTGGAAATGAAAAATTCACAGCACTGGGGCAACTTGGTGGCTCAGTTAGTTGAGCATCCAACTTTGGCTCAGGTCATGATCTCACGGTTCGTGGGTTCGAGCCCCTCATCAGACTCTGTGCTGAGAGCTCAGAGCCTGGAGCCTGCTTCAGAGCCTGTCTCCCTCTCTCTCTGCCCCTCCTCTTGCTCATGCTCGCTCTCTTTCTCAAAAATAAACATTAAAAAAAAAAAAGAAAAAAAATTCAGAGCACCGGTTCTGAATGCTGGCTGCACACTGGAATCTCGTGTAGCTTGAAAAGCCAAAATCCCTGCAATACCCAGTGCCTTCTTCCCACCTCCATCTGCCAGGTTTGGCCATGTTGTAAAGCCCCCCAAATGATTCTAATGTGCAGCCTGGGCGGAGAAGCACTAGTAAGAAAATCAATGCCTTCTACCTTTGCACTCATTAAACATCTAAATCATAGAGGGGGACAAGCGGGGAGTGGAACTGCTTTCCGCAAAAGAAAAGTCTAAAGAAAGAATGTATCCTCCGCAATGGAAAGGAAACCTAGACGCTTCCCATTGGAAGAACCATTTCACCCATCACAATGGCAGTGGGAAATGAGAAGGAGGCGATAAAATGAAAGACGCTATTTATTAAACTACTATGTAGTCACCTTAATAATATCATGGCCTATTGGCAAAAATGTAAGCCTCCCCCTCCCCCTTTTTGAGGACAAACAAGAATTTGTTCTTTCCTCCAGGCAATTTTCCCCTTGGCAAGAAAGCCACTTTGCTTGGCTGGGGACCTCCTTGGTGAGAGCAGGTAAAGAGGGGTGAATGATCCTGCTGACTGAGGAGCTCACACGTAAAGATGTCTAGGCTTCACAGCTCTGGCCTCAGGCTCCGCCCAGCCTTCTGCTCCCCACCCCCATCTCCTGGTTCCTTTAAAGGCAAGCTAAAGAATGCAGATGGACTCAAGACACAGAACCTAACCCCAACAAGGCTTTTTCAACAGAACAAAGAAGCCCAAAGGCAAGGATTCTGGAAGGCAGGTAACACCAGATGGGAAGACCCAGGAGGGCAGGACCACAGGTGCACTGCCCCCCACCCTGCACCCAGCCCCCCGCACAGACAAAGAAAGTGCTGGTGCTTAGCTAGAGAACAGACAGACCACTCAATTTCCCTACAAGTGCTATTTTTTTTTCCAGTCTCTCCATATTTTCCAGCAAACGCTTAAAAGTCTAAAAGGGTCATATACGGGCTTATTTTGTTTTTAACTTTTTTGTCAGAGCCAGAACCCGTTAGAAGAATTAGTGATGGGAGCAAGGGAGCCAATCCCTGACATCCACCACAAAAGGAGACTTAATTTGGTATTAAGACCTAGCCTAGTGGGGGTATCTGGTGCCACACTTATCACAACACTTTGCACTGAACATGACCCCATAAGATATATACCAACCTTTCATTTCAGAAGGGCCTATCCTGCCCGACCTGCAGTCAGCCCATCTTATATGCACAAGTCCTCACTGACATATACTGTCCCACACAGTGAAAATCAAGTCCTTATCAGGCCAAGGATGGCTTAGTTTTTATTTTATTATTATTATTGTTATTATTATTAAATTCTATTCTACTCAGGTTGAAGGAAATACATGGCTTAATATTTAAGGATTCCAAAAACCTCCATAATAATACCTTTTTCAGTCTTAAGCTGAAAAAAAGAAGCTCACCTCAGTAAACTAAGTTTCTTCACAGACATTGCGGCTAAAATGATGCCAGCAATGGACAGAGACTGAGTCCCCACCCTTGGGAAACGTGAGGCTATCACATGGCTAAGCTTTCAGGCTTCATGTGAGGGAAGCAAAACTGTCCCTAACATCTGCCACACATAAAGTTTGCCTCTACTTCTAGGTCAAGTTTGTCTCGATATCTAGAGAGCTGGGGTTCACAGATATAAACTTCTCAAGTCAGAGGTTATGAATTTGCGATTTTGCTTATTATGCAACATAATGAGGAGATGATAATAACAGCCCAGTAAACAATAAAGCATTCTTTATATAAGGAGCTTCTAGCTCAACTCCTAGATCACTAAGAATGCACTCGTGAGGAAGGGCTAAATACCCTCCCAAGGCAGCCAGTACTAGGAATGTTTTCTTTATGTGAAACGAAAAGCTGAAGTTTGCCTCTTTGCAAGTGCCACCCAGTGGTTCTGGCCTGGCCTTGCATTGCAGTATTATTTAAGAACACATTCCCTCATCTCCATGGCTGTTTTCTAAGATGTGAATTCAGCTCTCATGCTGCTCCTTGGCCATCTCTTCCGCCAGCCCTCAGCCATGCCCTGAATCACAGCAGCTCTCAACTCCTTTGTTTCTCCCTGCTCTTCTAAATGTGCTCCTCTGTCGATGTCCCTCTTCCATGTTTCTAACTTAAAAGAAAAAAAAATGTATTCACATCAACGGCTGCAGCAACGGATATTTTAAACCATCCTTTTGTTGTGTAAGTTAACATGGTATACTGGGCAAACACATTAATTCTTAGCATCTGATTTAGATAGTTTAAAGTTAGAATAAAAAAATCTCTCTTCTTTCCAGTCTCCATGCACTGTTGAAACCCAGCTGTCCCCTAGGTGGTGCTCACTCTGATGGTGCCACCCTAAATGTCAGCGTGTGATTTCATTCTGACGACTGCATCTTCTACACCACATCATCGAGACTTAGAGAAGTCTATCTGGGAGATAGTAAGTCACAGGTAGAGAAGCAAGGCATGGACAGTGATCTTTATACACCAACCTATTTTCATATATCGATTTTCCCCTACTCCCTTCAAAGCGGTATGCCTGTTATATTCCAGAAGTTAGAAAACAGAATCCTAAACTACTTGACTGTGTCTCTTTAAGAAGTATCTCTGATTTTGGGACTGATCTTAAACCCTTACAGAGAATAACTGAAAAGAAGCCAACTAGTATGAGGTTTGGTTCACTGGTTCCCTAATACATGAAAACAATGCAAAGTTGAGAGAAATGCAGTGCTCTACAGTCAAAGAGCCCCATGGAAACAGGGCCAGCCTTGCCCCAG
Organism: Panthera uncia; assembly: GCF_023721935.1. NCBI lineage: Eukaryota > Metazoa > Chordata > Mammalia > Carnivora > Felidae > Panthera > Panthera uncia. Next base: position 97,943,463 of record NW_026057582.1, on the reverse strand, counting down.
ACATCTTGCATGTGAAATTCAGAAGCAGAGAAGCTATGATCTGACATCCATGGTTCCCCAAGTGCTTTTCTCACAACTGCTCCAGCCTGCCTGTGCTATGGGAGTGCACAGGGACTCCTCCTTCCACTATTCTGCTCCCTGAGGCTTGCAGATGAGCCAATATAAGGCACACAGGACTTAACGCAGTATGAATGGATTTCTTGTTTAGGCAACAGATTTCACCTAATGTATACATTTATCCTTCAAGAGAACAAAGTAGCCCTACACAGCTTCACAGTTCCCTGACCCTAACCTCACTCCAACAGTATCACCAACAGTTTACAAATTAATGAAATAGATATACTTTTAGTATCTTTGTCGTGTGTGTGGTTTTTACTAGAAATAGACATGCTTTTAATTTTAATGATTCATTAATAAAATAGATAACTTTTCAGAGTAGTGTTTAATATAAGGAAAACGTGGGGTTTTTTTTTTTCAGTTTTTCCAATGCCAACCAATTGTTTAATTAAACTAAAAGCCTTTTCTTTTCTTTGCAAGATAGAGAATCAGGTTGCAGGGAATTCTTATAAGTCTGTTAGTACTAACTGTTCCTTTTTTCTATCCAATTTATTAATTCAGCAAGAAAGATACAATAACATGAGATTAGCTATACCACAGCTTGGGCTTTCCTCTATCGAGCACCACGAGAGAGAGAAAGAGATTTTAGTAACACAATTAAAATAATTTGTTTTCCTCCTGCAGAAATATTAATGTTCAACTTACCTGTTGGTTTTTTTTTTCCATTTAGAAAAACAGACAAGCAAGCTATGTCCAGCATATAGTCTGATATCCCACAGACAGATGGAGAGAGAAGAGATAGAGAAGACACTGAGGGAAGAAGGGAGAGGAGGAAGGAGGAGATGGAGAGGGGAGGGGAGAGAAAGGACACCTGTCCACAGAGGAAGGAAAGATGGAGTGGTCACTGGGAGAGAGGCAGCCAGGTACAAAGAAGTGCAGAGACCTGACTAAAGGAAACTTTTCCTGTCACACCCTTGGGTCCCCTGGGCTGCAGGTGCCCATTTGGGGAATTGCTGCCCTCTGAAACTGAGTGACCTTACGACTGTGCTTCCCAGTCTTCTTAACTATAACCCTCTGATCTGATTAGAAAGATAATCACCAGCCTGCAGGGGGACATATGAGGAAATTTTCCTCTGGGCCACGAACACAGTGGCCTGAGCACGTTCACTTGTGAGCCACACAAAACTGAGCTGAGAGTCAGATCCAGATCCAGGGCCGAAGTGTCCCCATAACAGACAGTAATCCTGGCCCGTGACCTTTCACAGCAGCTTACCTCCTCAACCATCTGTTTGACTTTCTTCTGCTGGCAATGCACCATGTCGTCTAGGTGTCTGATCCGTTCCCGGAGGCTGGCAGATGCCTCCTCCAGCTGCTGATACCTGACCGAAAGAGAACAAAGAGGCACGGAGTCCTAAACCAAAGCAGCAACACCAGCAAGGAGAGTCACCGCCCAGGGAACACTGCCAGAACAAGAATGAGAACTCCATCATGCATCGTGTCTCCTGGGGATGAACGAGGGCTCGACCACCCTGCTACAGGAGGAACCATGGGACTCTTTCTCAAGCTCCCACTTGCAAGTTTTACCTTGTTTAAGGACAGTGACTCTACTTTCCAGGGACTAAAACAGATAGTTTTTTTGCACCACTTACAGAATGAGGGGCTCTCTGTTCTGGAACTAATACAATATTGGAAGATCCCAATAAAATGCCTTGATTCAGATAACGGAGGAGGAGAGGAGTCTAGTATGCAGAACACAATATCTGAAATCAAGTGGCCGAGTCCTGGGAAGTCTGGAATTGTAGTCTTCTACACATCATTTATTTGGGGAAAATGGGGAACATGTTGAAGGACTTTCTCTGCATCAAAACAGATTGGGCTGCATCATAAAACATTTCATAGTTTTGTTTTAAAACAGCACAAACTGGGCGGCTGGGTGGCTCAGTCAGTTAAGCATCCGACTCCTGGTTTCGACTCAGGTCATGATCTCGCGGTTTGTGGGTCTGGGTCCTGTGTCGGGCTCTGTGCTGACAGTGCAGAGCCTGCTTGGGATTGTCTCTCCCTCCTCTGCCCCTTCCCTACTTGCTTTCTCTCTCTCTCAAAAATAAAGTTTAAAATAAATAAATAAATAATCAGCACAAACTATCTTCTGACTTTGCTCCATTCAATGAAACCAGAGGAACCAGCAGGCAGACACCTCAGTTCTTTGGGGCCACTGGAATGGAGCACTGGACAAAGGGTCTGGTGGGGTTTGCTGACCACTACAGCACTCTGCCAGGTCCCTCCTCAGCACTACGTTCAAATCTACAGCAGAGTGCAAACTGTGAAGTTGCCAAGAGGCAAGAGAACAGATGTTTTTCAGCGTGTACCATATGGCAGGCAGCATGCCCACCGGCTCCCTCACTACTAATGACCCCATAAGATGGGCACTGCCGTAGTCACTGCAACCCCCTCCACTTTAAAAAGAATTCTCAGTTTACAGATCAGCAGAGAATCTCAGCTAAGTTAAGTAACTCGTTCAAATTGCTCAAATCATCTCCACTCGTTTTCCTTCACCAGAGAGCCATGCATGTCCTCTCTGCCTTCCGATTTCTAGAGGGGACCAAGTCCTGCTCCCTCATTTTCCATGCAGGGCTTTATACGCCCATAGCCAGGGGACGAGGCAAGGTCTGAGTCAACAATGTTTGGAAACCAAAAAAGGCATTTTAAAATTAGTTTCCACTGCAATGGTATTAGTCACAGCTACTGAGTTTTCTCATCCACAAGGTGCATCCTGTGGAGTCAAAGGTTACGAAGAACATTTATAGACTGAACTTTTGCACCCAAGACAGTCTGCGGTGTGCTCCCCCTGTGCTAACAATCAACCGCAGGCTGGAAGACGTGGCTGTGAGCTACTGAAGAAACTGGCCCTGCAGTGGAAGCTCTCAGGCCAAGATTTTACAAACAGAAGTCTGCAGCAGGGATGGCCAAATGAAGGAAAAGGCGAGGAACTGCAGAGCCCACAGAAACACAGCATGGCCGCCCCAGCGTGTAAAGCCAGTACAAGATAAAGGGCAGCGGTCTTACCTTTCCTTGTCAGAACCAGTTATTTCCCCTGACATTTCTGTTTCATGCTCCAGGAGCTGTAGCTGTAGTTGATGGCGTTCCTAAAACAGACACCGACATTGGAATCAATGGATTCCAGGCTGGACAGGGAATGTGTATCAAGCAATTCCAGCGCTGGTCAGTTCAAGTTCCCTGTGGGATATCCACATCCACTCACCAGAGTCCAAACAGAGCTCAAAAATACCAAACCTCTTGGATTGCATTTACAGATGTATTTATGAATTAGAGACAAATATGCTGGAGAAAGCCAGATTTATTTTTTAAAAAAGGAACCAATCAACTTAGGTTCAGGTATCTTGTGAAAATTTACAGTTCTAAAATATGAAAATCAATACTCTGAAGTCAGTGTCCTATGATATTGCAAAATACTTAATTATTTTCTGCATTATCAAGAAAAGAGTCTCTGGGATTTGGGTAACATCCTATACACTAAGCTGGCGGGGTTTACACAGGTATGTATGTTCAGTTGTACAAATGTACTGTGGTAGTCAGAATAACGGATGGCCGCCCAATCATGTCCACATCCTAATCCCTGAAACATGTGAATATGTTGCCTTACACATAAAAAGGAACTTGCAGATGTGATTAAGTTAAGGGTGTTAAAATGGGGGAATGATTCTGGATAATCCAGCTGGGACCTTATTGAAGGAGGAAGAAGGGCTGGAGACAGAGATTGGAAAATGCTACACTGCTGGCTTGGAAGCTGCCAGCTAGAGCCCTCAGTCAAGGAATGCAGGCGGTTTCTAGAAGTTAGAAAAGGCTAGGAAAAAGGGGCACCTGGGTGGCTCAGTCGGTTAAGCATCCGACTCCAGCTCAGGTCATGATCTCACAGTTTGTGAGTTTGAGCCCCACGCCGGGCTCTGTGCTGACAGCTCAGAGCCTGGAGCCTGCTTTGGATTCTGTCTCCCTCTCTCTGCCCCTCCCCTGCTCGCACTCTGTGTCTCTCTCAAAAATAAATAAACATTAAAAAAAAATTTAAGTTTATCCAGAAAGGTAACATAAGAACACGGACAATTATTTGTGTGGACAAAGTAGAAAATGTTGACAAAATCGTAGTATCCATCATAACCAAAATTGCTCTAAATACATTACAGATGTCAGTGTAATAGATTTCCTTAAAATGAAATTTATCAAATTCTGTTCATGCTATTGGGCCCTAAGTATTACTGTGCCTCATCGTTATTCTCAGAGATTCTCCCAACAAGTTTTTACCACCAAATTATTAAAAGCAAGTCTTTGACAATCTAACTCCCATAACTTCTGATGCCACAAGCTGTGATACCCAAGGAACAGACCAAAGAGATGGGGGAACAGCCCACTCTGGCAGGAAGACCGTATTATCACTGATGGATAAAAGAAGACCAACTTCGTGTGGGGTTTTGATTTTGTTTTTAAATCTCTCCAGCAGGGCACCTGGGTGGTTCAGGCAGTTAAGCAGCCAACTTCAGCTCAGGTCATGATCTCATGATTCATGGGTTCGAGCCCCACGTCGGATCCGCTATCACCCTCTCTGTCTGCCCCTCCTATGCCCTTGTATACACTCTGTCTCTCAAAACTAAGCATTTTATTTAAAATAATCAATCAATCAATCTCTCCTGCAAAGACCTTCTTACCGCCCACCTGGGCGGAATGCTCCCCTGTTCTCATATGGTTGCCTGCTGGCTGGAAGTTTACATAAGCCCTGAAATAATAGTGACAGATGTCCCACGAGTGAGCCCCCCAAGGCAGACTCAAAAAAAAAAAAAAAGCTGTAATAGAGTCAGGGCTTTTCTAAACTGATGTACAACAAATTTTAAGTCAACACTATGCGACAAGTTCTTACATTTGTATATAACTGTGAAACCACTACCCAAGCACAGAATGTTACGTTTTCCACAGCAGGGTCCCTGAGAGATCACACCCCTTAAAAGATTTCTACTAATCAGAAAAGAAAGGTGTTTTGAAAATCCAAAAATAGGAGCAAGCAGGATATGACACTGCCACAGTTCATGCCTGTGGACATGCTGTTCACATAGTGTGTGAGAGAGATTTGGCACAATTCCCGCTCTGAAAGAGGTACCCCTGAGGGAGGAGGAGCAGTAAATTAGAATACCTAATCCTAGCTAAATAAAGCTAGCATACCTCAAGCCTAAATGCAAAAGATTTAGAAAAAGAACAAATCTTTTTCTGTCAGAAAAAGGTGACAGGACTTGAGGAACATCATGTGTCACACAAATGCTGACAGGGAGGGCCGGCCTTACCACCTCCCCTGGCCTCCCGCCCATCGCCTCTCACACAGGCTCCATGTGGAAATCAGTGGGGAAAAATGCTGTACACTTTCAGAATCCCAAGGGTACAAAGAAGATAAGCCAGGGGCGCCTGGGTGGCTCGGTCGGTTAAGCGTCCGACTTCGGCTCAGGTCATGATCTCGCGGTCTGTGAGTTCGAGCCCCGCATCGGGCTCTGTGCTGACAGCTCAGAGCCTGGAGCCTGTTTCAGATTCTGTGTCTCCCTCTCTCTTTCACCCTCCCCTGTTCATGCTCTGTCTCTCTCTGTCTCAAAAATAAATAAACGTAAAAAAAAAAAGAAAAAAAAAAAGAAAAAGAAAAGAAGATAAGCCATAAAAAAGGCCCAGCCAAGAAAAAGTTGACTGGGGACAGACACTGAGGCAAGTCTGTGACAAAATCGAATCAGAGACACACATTTCAGAGCCACTACTATATGCCAGGCACCATGCTTAGCACTTTGTGTGGGCTTTTCTCATTTACTCCTCACAAAGCCTTAAGAATTATTATTATCAGCATTTTACAGAAAAGGAAACTCAGTTTGGAAGAGTCAAGTAACTGCCCACAAATACAAAGAGAGGCACGATTCAAACCCTAGGCTGTCTGATTCTAAAACCTGTATTTTTAGCCACCCCATGGGCAGTCTCTGTAAGACGGCATCCTGTTCAAAACACAAGCTGCCCGCTCACTTTGTGCTTGTGCGTGGCAGGAAAATCTGTCATCCACAGGGAGCATTTGCATGACTAGTATCTTCTCTTGTTTCAGGGAAGCAGAATTTGGGAGAAAGCTCACCTATGTTCTAGAAAAATGCCATCATGGCACAACCTTCACAACTACCGCCTCCAACCTATACTGATGTGAGTTGTAAACATACAGCTTTACCCTCTTCTCTTCAATAAAAGATAGGATTCTGTTTTCCCAAGGAAGAGAGGTGAGGCAATAATGGATCCTTCGCTTTTCTCAAGTCTCTCCCAAATAAAGACAGATCCTAAAGCAGAGGCCCCCACAAGCCCTGAAGCTGAATCCAGAACACTGAATTTAATACCATTCCCACCCTGGTTACACCTCACCTTCTCCGGGGACTGTACAGGGAGGGGCCTATGTTGCAGATACCAGGGGTAAGGAGACCTCTCTCAGAATCACTGGAAGCCTAGGTGTTGACCTTGCTCACAATGTCATTATCCCTTGCTCATCACCAGCCTCAGAATGCTCAGCATGAGTCACTGGGTACTTCTATGTCACGGTCCTGGCAGGTCACTGCTATTCTGCAGACCCACACGCTGGTAAGAGCCATCCTCCAGAAACCAGCCACAGCTTTGGCCCTAAACTACCACTCCTCCCCCAGAAGTCAGCTGTCACCTGCTAAAGGTCCCTCTTCCCTCTTCTTCTTTCCTGCTTTTTCTCTTTCCTCTCTTCCACCCCTTCTTCCTGTTTTCCACTTTCTGCCTAATTTCAGCTTCCTCCCTTCTCTAAATTGGCTTCATTATCTCAGCTCATCTCCCGCCTTCCACAGCCTATCCCCATCCCCACCCGCACACAAAGAAAATGTGGTCTCCTCCACTCTGCCATATGAGAGAAAAGCCAACCTTTCAGATGCATGCCCAAGAAACAGCACACTCAGGGTGTTGATGTAACATTTAAATAAGGTTTGGTTACTCAATGAGTAAACGAAATTCACGCCTGGGACCCCAGCAAAGCAGGGTGCTAAAATATTAATTTTTATAAATCATTACAGGTGGAATGTTTTTTAAAGCATCAAAATAATTACCAATGAGAGTTCTGTTGGACTTTATGCTTTTCTTACAGCTTTGTCTTTCCTGTTTAAATCACAAATCGGAGGGATGGGAGGGATGGGTGCTGAGGGCTTCTCACACCTTCAGACAGGCCTGCAGGGGACTGAAGAGACGGGGTAGGGGGGGTCTGGGCAAGTGGGTGCTGGGCCAAGAGCAGTGTCTGTTACCTTTTCCATGCGCTCAATCAGCCTGTCCAGCTCTCCAATCTTCTGGTCCTTCTCCTCTAGGCTGATCTCCGCAGCCTCCATCTTTTTATTGGCTTCTTCAATAGCTTTCAGAAAACTATTGGTTTCTTCCTGCAAAAGAAACACACCATCCTCAGCACAGCCATGGAGTCTAGGTTAGGCTGCTAACTAGGGTCCAAATGGTGCTGGCCTTGCTAAATCATGTCTCTTTAAAACCATAGCCTTGGGGCTTAGCAGTGTTGTGAACTCAGATCATGAACTCAACTCCCATGATTCTGGTTCTCATACGTAGATAAAGAAACATCACGTGGCCTTTTAACGGGCCTAGTTATATTTTCTCCTTTCTCCCTACCTGAGTCCTTATGTCTGAAAAAAGAAAGAAGTCTACAGATGTTCTTTCTCCCTTGACTGGATGCTTGAAGGGTCACTGTATTTGCCCACAGTGCAAAGTGGAGTAGGGGCCACATGTGGAATTGAATGCAGAATGTCCAGACCGTTCTCCCACAATGCAAAGCACCAACTCAGTCAACCATTCAGACATCTACTGAGCTTTAAGAACACAAGATAAGGCAGCCACGGACTCCCTGCCTTCAAGGAACTTGTACTCTCTCCTAGAGAACCCAGGATGGGAGACGGACAGTCCAACTCCAACAACAGGAACAACAGGATGCCGCAGCAAGCAGCGGAGAGAGAGCAGGGGTTCCCAAAGACAACGGACACTTCTAGTGAACGGGAAAGATTTCACTCACCAAGAGGGTGGCATTTTCAAGGCCTTTCAGGAGCTTAGGTGGGAGCAAGGGCAGGGGAGGAGGTTATTTCAGGTGGAGAGGAGCAGGCGGAGGGGGGAAGGGCGTGGCTGCAGGTAAGTCAGGGACCTGCTGGGAGGCTGGCTGGAGTGTACTTGGAGGCAGAGACTGGGGGCCACTGTGGGAAAAGAGGGGGATGAGCAGAGGAAGGGAGGGAGAAACGGGGGAGGGAGTGAGCAAGTGAATAAACAACCTGCCCCTCGCCCGTGTTAGAGTCCACGGACTCCCCTCCAAGCAGAAGCCCTGCTACGCAAGCCTCGCCAGCAATAACCCGGCGCTCCCTGCTGCCTCCTGGGCAGCTGTGACATACACACCAGCAGAGCCTCCTTCTCGGCACTGTGCTTCCGCTGCTCTTCCTGCAGCTTCTCCTCGTACTGGCTGTACAGCTTCTTGGTCATCTCTCGCATCACCTCGGCGTTGGCTTCCTGGGAGGATTCCACCTACGGAGACATGCATCTCAGAGCTCCAGCTCTTGCAGGTTCCGGGGAAACCAGCACCTTCTGCACCATGTGTGTCACCTGTGGACACGCTGGGGTGAACCCCCGGACCAAGACTCTGCGGGAGATAGAAGCAGCAGGAGCTAACGGGAGAGGGACCCCGTTGGGAGGAAGGGAGAGGGCCAGTGGAGGGGCAGAAAAACAAAGAGCAGTACCTCACACTATGGTATCAGGACAAACACATTCCACACAAGTGATGCTTTCACAAGACAGAAACATACCTAAGTATCAGCCCTGGTTCCCAAATTTAGCCTTAAAGTGAATTCTCTCGAAAATGTGTCCATGATTTGCTAGCTTCTTAACCCCTTTTTCTTCAATGACTTTTCCTGCCTAATGTCTTTTGATCCTGAAGTTTTATTATCTTTTATTCTATCGATTTCAACAAACTTTTCTCTGGATAATATTTCCATGCCCTAACTGGCATCAAAACGACAAGCTTTTTTAATTCTCAAGTATTCTGTTGTGGGCCCAAAAATCAGTACATTATTAGAATTGGGTCAGAGTGTGATAAATTATAAAATTAAAAAAAATTCATGGGGTGCCTGAGTGGCTCAGTCGGTTAAGCATCTAACTTCAGCTCAAGTCATCATTTTGCAGTCCATGGGTTTGAGCCCTGCATCGGGCTCTGTGCTGACAGCTCAGAACCTGGAGCCTGCTTCAGATTCTCTGACTCCCTCTCTCTCTGTCCCACCCCACTCACACTTTGTCTCTGTCTCTGAAAAATGAATAAACCTTAAAAAAAAATTCAAAGGTTACCTGTAGAAGGAAGGAAGGAGTAACAGAGGAAAGGGAATATTACAGATACAGATATTCTATTTTTGAACATACTGTTTTGTAGATTTGACTCTGAATCACATAAACTGTTTACCTGTTAGCAAAAAAAATTAAATTCCAAGAAATTACCTACCAAGACCATTCGATGGGCAAAGAATAGTCTTTTCAACATACAGCACTGGGACAAGTGGATAGCCATATACAAAAGAATGATGTTAGAAACCTAACACACCATATCCAAAAATTAAGTCAAAATGGATCAAAGGTTTAATCATAAAAGCCAAAACTATAAAACTCTTAGAAGAGAACATAAGGTCAATCTTTCTGACCTTTGATGAGGCAATGGTTTCTTAGATATAACACCAAAAGCACATGTGACAAAAGCTAAATTGAGGGGCGCCTGGGTGGCTCAGTCAGTTAAGTGTCTGACTCTTGATTTCAGCTCAGGTCATGATCTCCTGGTTTGTGGTTTCGAGCCCCAAAACGTGTTCTATGCTAACAGCACAGCACAGAGCCTGCTTGGGATTCTCTCTCTCTGCCCTTCCCCCCAGGCTCTCTCGTTCTCTCAGAATAAACAAATAAACTTTAAAAGTTAAAAAAATATATAAATAGAAAGACTTCATCAGTATTTAATATTAAAACTTCTGCGCTTCAAAAGGATACCATCAAGAAAGTGAAAAGACAACCCAGATAGAGAAAAGATCCACAAATCACATCTCTAATAACTTGTATCCAGCATATATAAAAAAATGTACAACTCAATAATAGAATATAAATAATCCAATTTTAAAATGGGCAAAGGAACTAATGGGTATCTTCTTTGGGAAGATACACAAATGACCTATAAGCACAAGAAATATGCTCAACATCATCAGCTATCAGGGAAACACAAAACCACAAAGAGACAGCACTTCACACCCCTAGGATGGCCACAAGCAGTGAGACAGTAACAAGTGTTGGTGAGGATGTGGAGAAATCAGAATCCTACGCTGCAAGTGTATTTCTAGATTATTTTTCAAACTGTTTGGCTTTTTTCCCCCACCGTGTGCACCCGGTACTTAAAATTTTGTTATGTCAGAGAAGCCAGGAGGCCTCTGAAGACATGCTGCCCACATGAAGTTGAAGCTGTCCATTAGTATGCTGGTCCAAGAGCACCTAGGAAACACTTCAGTTCATATAAGAAAGCTGGAGTCAGCCTTTCTACCTTGTCCTTCCCCAAATATTGCATTTGGAAACATTTCCACTTGATCTGGGAAACACTAAGCCAGATCAGGCTAGTGTTTATGTGCAGGTCCAGCTTAGGAGATAAAAAAAAAAAAAAAAGAAAAGCCAGCAGAATTGTGGGTGAGCAGGGCAAAGGCTGGAAGCGGCTGGTGTTTGCTTTCTGGATATGTAACCTCTGGATAAGGAAGATATACTTCAACCTCAATGGGTTACATGACGTTTATTTGTAAGATTTGACAAAAGTCTCTCTTGGCGCCCTCTAATTCAACCTTCTCCATCACTGGAGAAGTTCTGCTACAAGGGCCACAAAATGGGATATCCTGAACAGCGATTATCATCAGCTGGGAGACACACAATGTGTCCTGCACCCCATCTCCACTGCGCACACAGACTTCTAGAAAGGGCTCTGTCCCTCCTGTCCTGCTCTGCATCTAGGTCGTGTGAAATACTCTGAGTCCTGCAACTCTTTCTGTGGGGGTTGGGAACACTAGTGAAGCACAGCATCAGCCTCTAAAACAGGCAACTGAGGATGAGACATAGCGTAGAGGCTTGGTCTCCGTGGAAGCAGCCAGACCACCACACTGCCTAATGATGTCCCTGGACGCCTGACACCACACCGTCCTGGAACACACAGGAACGTACAGGGCAGACATGTATGGTACGCACTGAATACATGCTAGTGGGATGAACAACTGGATCAAGACCCTAAGCTGAGAAAAAGACTTAAAACAATAATTTCGGGGTTTTTCAGCAACACATCCCTTTTTTTCAAAGTAACTCTTACTCAGAAATACAATATATGAAATAACAAAGAGAAGAGCCGCCCTGCTTGAAGCAAAGCAAAGAGGAGCAGATCTGCTCTAGAGCTACCTGGTCAGGGCGGCTGGGTTGGCCCAAGTGGACTGTGATGGCACGAACCCGTGGGATGAGAATCACTTTGACTACACAGTGCAGGGTGGCAGCCCCCCGCCCCATCCAAGGCAGCCCACACAGAGGGGGGCCACATGACCACATGTCCCAGTTCGTCTCCCTGAATCAATTCTTAATAGCACCACCTTTCATTCCCAAATGTATTCTGCTTTGAGCAATGAATTATATGGATGTATTATCTATGAGGCATGCTCCTCCAGGACTACCTAATGCTGTGTGGAACGCATTTTAAAAACCACATACTTAAGTAAAAACAAATTCATTCCGGAAATAATTTGCTGAGTGAATCCTATGAGCCATTCTCGGGTCTGCTCCTGCCAGTGGGTAGGAATTCAATCTTGTGTCAAACGTGGAAGGGGCACTAAGACCTCCAAGGCATTAGAAGCCCAGCTGAGGAATAAGCCCAGCCTGGTGGGCAAGAGGAACACTGTCCAGAGCCGTTGGTCACCCAACAGTCTTCTTCCTGCATGCTCTTAGGCTCTTTATTATCAAACCAGACAGAAAAACCTAGAGATATCAGAGCAAATCTAAACAGTGGGGCTTCTGAAGTCCTAGGTCTGTGGGCACCCCCAGTGCCCTCTCCATATGAAATAGCAGTGCCATGGTGACTGTCTCAGCAGCCCTTGAGGCCACTGGGGCCAGGAAGGAGTGCCCACTTGGGAGTATTCATGGTGCACCCCAATCTGGACTGACAGTAGGGAACACAGAAACCCCCTTGGTGCCTTCAAGCCATGCCCGGTCGAGCTGGCCACTAAAGGGAAGGAAACGCCAACTAAGAAAACAGAGAAAAGGAGATGGAATGTTGAGGCTAGGAGGAGAGAGAAAAAGGAAAGAAGAGAAGGGTCAGGCGGAAGTCTCTGCCTCTACACGTTACCTTCATTTTCAGCAGCTGGTTTTCAACTTGCGCTGCCTCCAACTGCCTCTGCTTTTCCCGCAGCTTGTCCATGGATGCTTCATAGGTCTGCTGCAGATTTCTGATCTGGTCCTTAATGTTGCTATTTTCCAAAGTAACATCCACGAGGGTTTTCTAGTGGGATGAAAAAAAAGCAAAACCAGATCTGGTGGTGTGAGATGATATGGCCAAGTCATGCACCAGGACATCCCTTTGCCATTAACCATTGAGACAGATGTCAGGCCCCAACAGCTGCAAGCCGGGACCCTGGTGTCTAAGGGGCTGTGGGTTCCCCCATACCATGGTCAAGAGGTCTGCAGCTCTGTAGTCAAATGGGCCAGCGAGCATCCCCCATGATACCCCACAACCTCTGCCCACACCGCTTGCCACTGCTTAGGATGGACGGAAATGAATCAAAAGGGAGACTTTCCAAGGAAAAGTATTCATAACCCATCACTTCACATGGAAAAAAATGGGTTGGAAAATCGTGGACAGAACAATCCTATTTTGAAAAGGAAAACGTATAAGCATGTGTTCAAATGTGTTTATGCAGAGAAAAAAATTTTTAAAGACTAGGATGCATATCACCAAAATCCAAATAGTGGTTATCTGTGTCATAGGATTATGAAGGATATTTATTTCCTTCCATGTGTCTTCTGTATCTTTCAAATTCCCACAACGAAATAAAACAAAACACATGTTTTGTAGAATGAAGATACTCCCCTTTTCCCTTAAAGAGGCTGTCACTTCTGTACTCAGAGACCCCCAGCCAGGACAGCCACTGTGTGGTCGAGGCTCCTGTTGTGCCAGCAAATGCTTCACCTTCTCCTCTTAGGCACAGAAAGGTGGCAATGAAGGAGTCACAGAGAACAGAGTTTGGTGACTCAGACAAGGGCCGCAGAAGTGTCAAAAGCCCGTTGATTATTACTCCGGGCCACCCACCGGATTCAGAGTGATTATACTGATAATTGCTATTTAATGCTTTAGGTTCTATTTGGTTAACTGTCCGTACAGAGAACAGCTTCCATAACCCAGAATTCTTACCACTGAGCCTTAGTTATGGGCATTATCTAACACCTCCCCAAATCATGTTCAACTGTCAGGCAGAAGATCCGGAGACTGGTGTTGGACACACGTCTCAACACTTTTGTCCTTTTTGTAGATGATCAGTCTCTGAAGCCTCCTCAAATCCTTAGCCTCCAATTTGGATAAAAAGCCTCCCATTCTTAAACTGACTTTAATCAAGAGCAAGGATTTTGGATGGTGGTACAAAGGCATTAAAGAAAATAGAGAAGCCATTTGGAAGCACAGAATCAGAAAAATATTTGAGGGGCACCTGGGTGGCGCAGTCGGTTGAGCGTCCGACTTCAGCCAGGTCACGATCTCGCGGTCCGTGAGTTCGAGCCCCGCGTCAGGCTCTGGGCTGATGGCTCGGAGCCTGGAGCCAGCTTCCAGTTCTGTGTCTCCCTCTCTCTCTGCCCCTCCCCCGTTCATGCTCTGTCTCTCTCTGTCCCAAAAATAAATAAAAAACGTTGAAAAAAAAAATTAAAAAAAAAAAAAAAAAAGAAAAATATTTGAGCTGCAAGGGGCTTTAGAAACCACCTGACCTGGCCCAACCATGCCCTCTCCAAGGCCCACCGGCATTATAGATACAACTCCTGTGCTCACGAACCTACATCTGGACCAAAAGGCCAAGGCTCTAAGTCATGGTTCTGCCACGAGGCAGACACCCTGTTCAAGTCATTTCTCTGCTGGCCTCGGTTTATTTATCCATAAAACAAAGGGACTGGAGATCATCTCAACAGTTCCTTCCACTTCCAACATCCTATGAAATCAAACCAACAGTCTGGTCTCTCTGTCAATAAAAATGAAAACAGAAAGACTGGCAATGGAAGAGGTCAGGGTCTTGCAGAAATAAGATGACAACTATCTTCAGATCTCCTGTCTGTGAGATGATGCCTTTCTTTTCTCCATTTTCTCTTTCCGCTTCTGCTTCTAACTTTTAACAATAATTTTTAATCTTTTCATTATAAAGCTCTGCTGTTTGCCCTGGGCCAAGACACTGGATCACAACTAGGAACCAGTCAGGGTCCCTGGGTTATAGATGACAGCTGACAGCCGACCTCTGAAGTAAATGCCTGGGGTACCAGTGAGAATGGCAGAGCAGAAGTATGGCAGGGACGAAACACCAGAAAAGGAGTATCAATGCAGACCAGGCCTGATCTCAGATGAGGTACAGCACTTCCTGGATGGCCAGGAATGAGAAGATGTCCAAGAGAGAAGGAAAGGGAGCCTTTCTAAGACCAGTTGATGGCCAGAGAAAGGGAAAAACAAAGGCTTCTGAATAAACTAGAGCCAGAGTAGGGGTTGGCCTGAGGTGGGGGAAAACTGGCATGCACTAAGAAGGAACAGGAAAAGGGTGAGGCTCAGAGACCCAACCAGAAATGGCCTCCCAGGGGAGCCTGGGTGGCTCGGTCGGTTAAGCGTCTGACTCTTGGTTCTCACACTTCGTAAGATCGAGCCCCACATCAGGCTCTGGGTTCCTTAGAGCCTGCTTGGGATTCTCTCTCTCCCTTTCTTTCTGCGCCTTCCCCATTGTGCTGTCTCAAAATAAATAAAAACTTAAAAAAAAAAAAAAAAAAAAAGAAGAAAGAAAGAAAGAAAGAAGAAAATGTTCTCCCAGACCAATCCAAACACAACGCCCACCCAGGCCCACTGCCAGACAGTGGCCTCGCTTCGCGGTTGGTACTACTGCCGTAACACTTGTTGTTAGGGAATATTCGGTTCATAGGGAAGTGGATAATCCCAACATGAAAATGTGCGTGCTTATCTGATAAGTTATTTATATAGAACCGGAAAGGATAGGAAATAGCTGTGGAACCTTTAAGAGGAGGGTAAAAAGATAAAAGCCACATAAACTTGGAGGAGAGGCAGAAACTATTGTTTACATATTTGGAAGCTAAAGCCAAGGGAAGCTGTTTCTGGTGAACGTAACACTTTGTTCTGAACAGTTTCAAGTTAATTTGCATAGGACATAGAGGACTCAGTTGGAAGGGTAACAATGGGTAACACTGGAGAGGTTAACTCCTAGCAAATCAGATTAACCACGAGAGCAATCCTCTGGAAGTGAGTTAAAAGCACAGTCTTTCTCTTCCCTGTCTGGTGCTATAAGATGTTCTTTGGAACGCACATGATTTCTTTTACTGGAAAATAATTTCTGGGGCACCTGGCTGCTTCAGTCAGTTAAGCTTCTGACTCGATTTCAGCTCAGGTCATGATCTCACAGTTCGTGAGTTCAAGCCCTGCATTAGGCTCTGCACTGACAGTGTGGAGCCTGCTTGGGATTCTCTCTCCCTCTCTCTCTGCCCCTCCCCTGCTTGCTCCCTCTCCCAATAAATAAACTTAAGAAAGAAAGAAAGAAAGAAAGAAAGAAAGAAAGAAAGAAAGAAAG